>NC_089735.1:18381087-18539421 GCF_035083965.1 Branchiostoma lanceolatum
CTACAGTGCTTGGGTCAGATAGCTGAAGATGACCTAGTGATTCGGTCGAAATTCCGGTGAGTGAAATTCCTAGAGTTGAAATATAGTCCATTAATCTGTCACCGCAATTGTCCATCAGGTACATCCCAGCGGTAACTTCACACGGACAAGGTGAGATAAAACTCCAAAACGCTAAAGTAGACGGTAACTATCAGCCAGAATCTAACCACACACCAACGTTTCGGGGCTGCCCGAGTCGATTTTAACGCCATCTCGCGGCAAAAATCGAACCCAGTCTGTCTATAATATGATCCAAGGCTCCTGATGTCTCCAATACCCAATAGTTAACTCCGTATGGATGGATTGTATGTTTCCTTATTGCATATATGAAATTGCATTAATTTTATCTTTTCTTAGGCCCCCATTCTACTAGACGGAAATCGCGCTGCGAACACGCTGCGGCAATTTGTGTAACCCTTGATTGGAATACCATGCGTACGGTGAAAGTCTGACTGAATAGGCAACAAAAGACTTGAAGTTTAACTTTAAAAAATCGTTTCTTGAAATCTATAAAATTCATTAAGCAATCTGTCAAATCTTAGGTCGCAGCAGGGTCGCAGCGAGGTCGCCGCTCTATTTGAATAGTTGTGTTTGGGATGGTATTTTTCATACAAGGACGCATATTCAAATCCACATGAGTTCCGAAGTTAATTTTTTTTCGGTTTAGGTAAAGTTTGCAGGGAAGAGTTTTTTTCACTTCGACCCACCGTTGTGTAGCCTGGTTATCGAACCGAAAAAAGCCACAAACTTTACCCACGACGAAAACGTCAATATGGAACTCATACGGAATTGAATATACGCAGTCGAGTGATACCGAAGATGTATCAGACCGGAGTTGAAACTGTACACATACATATTCTCGTGTAGTGTTTTATATCCATTAAGTAGTATACCTTTAAATCTTTTAATGGATGGCCACACCGCCAACGCCATCAATAAACGTTACAAACGGTTCCCCAATGGTGAGGGAGGTGAACGGTGATAATGATGACATGATATGGAGCGTGTAAGAGAGTTAGAAAGTGAAACGTGAGCAGATGAAAAGCTCTTAAAGCTAGATTCACATCCGCTATGTCATAAAGCAGCTAAAGCCTCTATCTTAATGGACCCGCGGCACGTGGGCGACCTCGCTGCGGCACGTGGACGACCTTGCTGCAACCGCGCGATTCGACAGAGCGCTCAACGAATTTAATCAATAAAAAACAAGCCTTTTTACGCTTTTTGTGTTTTGTTTTCTTTTGAGTCATACATGTACATTTTGCATGATATTCCATTATAACATCATGGGTAACACAAGTCCATTTCAGGTCGCAGCGAGGTCAGAAACGTGCCGCAGTCTCGCTTTCACTCCCATTCCACTCGTGCTGCGACAGAGAACTAAACGAATTTCACAGATAAGAAACTTTTTTGTGTGTATTTTCTTGTCTTTTTAATCTCATGCTTTTGCATGATATTCCAATCATGTCAAGTTAGGTCACAGCGAGAGCGCAGCGTGATCGGGGAATGGGGGCCTTAGTGACAGCTATCCGCTAGTTTGGCAACCTTGGCTGTACATGTATGTTCAAGGAAAACCAATGAATAAATAAATGAATGAATGAAACAATACAGCTACTTTTATTAAATTAATAGATTGATAACTCGGTATAGAGGTCGCATGCTTTATTGAGGAAGGGTGTGTTCATGAATAAATGAGACGTTTGGCAAGGATTGCTTGGCTGAAAAGATAACTGGATCGATGTAGAAATTAGAAAGCAATACCACAGACAGACTTTAGGATCCTCCAGCGTTATCAATATCAGTCCATTGAGTAATGGATGAGTGAGGAGCGATCAAGTCTTTCTGACTGAAGTTTCCCTCTGGAAAATACTTTTTCTAATCTGTTCTAGACAGTTTCATCCCATTGATGCACCACAGCAAGTGTGAGTGATTGGTACACTCCTAATGAACTTTATTGCCTACCAACAGCGGGCATTGAGCACTGCACGAAAATATATATATTCAGCTACACGTTTTGTGCTTTTAGTATAAAAGTTCAACTGAGTTGGTACAATATAAAATGAAAAATGAACTATTTTCAAGCCCAAAGAATTGACTCACCGGAATTTTCAGGATACTGAAAACGACTACTTTAAAATTGGTAGAGGAGTGGCGGAGGGCATTTATATAAGGGCACACCAGCCTTCTCTCAACCGGGACGCGGATGTTACCGACTTCCGACAAACTTTAACCCAGTGCTGATGACGTCGCCCCCGCACAGAAACCACGTGTCCACAACGTTCGGGTCAGATAGCCAATGAAGACAGAGTAATTCGGTCTAAAACTCCTTTGAGTCACTTCTTTGAGTTGAAAAACAGTTAGTTTCTCATTATATTTTTTTCTGCAAATCTAAAGACTATGTTTTTTTTAAAGTTTTAGAGTTGTCTTGTTGCGTTAAAATTTGGTAGAGGGTTCTTTACAGTTCGTTGCCCCCGATGGGTCACCTTGACACGTCGAACTTCTCCCCCTACTCCCAGGTCGGGAAACGTTGCTGCCTAGTAGTCCACGTTTTAATCCGAGTTTCCAGTAGGAAATGAGTAACATTACGATGAAGGCCGCCCCATAGGCATTTACTCATCACGAAATTACCACCGGAAATCATTGCAGGCGATGCAAGTCCATTATACTTACTTAGGTAAGGTTCCCCAGTTGGAAACTACATGTAATGGTGTTGGAGGTGATAAGTGGGTGAGAAAATTACCTGCATCCAGTGAGAAAGCCACGTTTGCCTGGTAATAACAAGCAAGCAGCCCTTCATGTCATTGTTATGGTGGGGGCTGCCATCCCACTCTTACCTCGAGTTGCGACGTAATGGCGAGAATGAAAGGCTTTTACACATTTGATGTGTCAATGGTGTATGCGGTATTTTTGACGTTCAAACAAAGTTATCAACTGCACCATTCATGTATTTAACAAAGGCCATGTTGATTTGATTATATGGATGACATCCGCGCGCGAATCAAAATAAAGAATCTATTATTCGTTATACGATACTCTCTGTGTTTAATTTTGGTAATCCATTATGACCACGTAGATTTCATGACTTTTTTTTCCTTCGCACGCTTGAAAGATCCCATCCACGCTGATGTCAATGACTATTATTGCCCCCCGCGAATGAGGTTTACCTCCTTTGGGGGTGTTGCAATTGATTTTGGCTGTGTGTTCTCAACTATAATTCAAGCTCCCTTTGATGCATGTGTATGTAACGTTGGTTAACATGAATTCGCGGGGTACTTAAATTCGCCATTTTTTGAAACGGTGTATTTTAGGGATATGTGCTAGATGCAAAATCAGTTATAACGCCAGCATTGCAAACCGGATAGACTAACATATTCAGAACACTGGCTGAAAAGCTTCGATAAACATGCATTAGAAGTTGGCAACGTCAAAAACTCTCCGTCCCTTATTGACAGAGTCTGGGGGCTTCGTGGGAGAATCACACTGCACGGTTGTTCGCTGGTTTATAAGACAAATGTCACATCTCCTGCCTGCTAAACACAATTATTTACAAGACAACTTATTACAATCTCTTTTGCTAACCTGCAACTGGATTCTAAGTGTGATCAATCATCAAAACTCCTCTTTGTTGCTACAACCTACGGCACGTGTATTTTCCCGCCGCCATATTATTACCCAGAATCCTGTCGTCAAGCAGACGACAAAGGTTTGTGAGGAACACTTTTTCGTCTTAATGTTGCGTGGGATAGTGGACTGAAGACGATATTTTCCTCAAAGTTTGCTCCTAACACAACAAGGAACACATGGACATAGTAGTATAACCATTGCTACGGCATCCAGCTAACTTGCCATGAATAATGTACACGTTGCCATGACGGTGGGGATCGACTTTGAGTGACGTTCTACCGACTCAACAAACGGGATGTTACCGAAGGCCTGATGTGTGCGGTACGGCCGTTTTTTCGTGTATTTTTTTTACTTGGACACGTCTATATCCATAGCACTCTCCTCAAGCCAAGGATGAAACGAATAGCTGCTGTATAAAATGTAATTAGCGGTAAGGTATTCAAGACGAATCTTCTCTCCCGAAATAATGTTCACACCTGTCCGACAACACCGTCATTGTGCGTGCGGCGGACGGTAGTTTCAAGTTGAAATATTATGGTGTCAGCACGACTAGAGACAAAATCTACCATATATATGATTAGTGCAAAGATAGTACATGATACTGACAGAATAATAGAAAAAAAGGATGGTTTATTGTTCTGCTAGATTGATTACAGTCAACCATTATCGGAAAAATGGCGAATTTATGTTACCCAACGTTACATTGTATGCACGTTGATTTTGTTCACCGTAGCAGTATTTCTTAACTATACAATATTACAGAACACCCCCATATCGTAAATTTGTGGTACAGCCCACTGCCGGCACCAGTTAGCCGGGACCAATTGCCTATTTTCCAAGCAAAGGTTAGGCTCCGGCTTGCTACACCGCCTTGGTTTAATACTCCCTAGTGTTACAGTTAACTACCTGGGCATAAATGGAAACAGATTTTAAGGAAATTGTTATTCCTGGTAAACACCTTTAGCCAACACCGCAAACACCTTGATCCCTTTACGGAGGCCTGTGTCCTTCGGCCTCTTGGTGCCTTTGCATCGGCTGAATATTGCAAGTATAGGCAATATATAAGGCTCCCTGGTAGGGTATTGCCCAGTTATACCGCAGATACAACAAGAAATGTAGAGCGTATAATTCCCCTATTCATTCTATGGTACGTTTGCACCGGTGCCCGAAGGGAGTTCCCGTCTAGGCCCCGAAGAAACGAATTTATCCCGGTGGACTAGTGCCACTACTTGGTGTTCTTGGGATTAGATCACGGTGCCTATTTGTTACCTGGTCCCGCGTTGATTCTAACTCCATGTTAAAAAGTTCCAGGGCCCCGGCCGTGTACCAAAATAGTCCGGTAGTCACAGGGTGCCCCACGGAGTCACGTAGAGGTAACGACCGAAAGTGCAAACCAAACAACAACTTCCAAACAGGGACCCATTTTCCAAGTTTGACCTAAGCATTAGCAGTACCATTTGCGTTACACAAACGCACGATGGAATAACGGCGTTCTTCCACTAAATCAAGATAGCTCGTGATAAAATCGTTAGTATTACATCGTTCAGTAGATGCTTTAACTTTGTGGAAACGACCCTTGTAAAACCTTCATCGGACGGGCAGCAAAACATTGACCGATAAAGTACAACTTATTCTAATTTCACCCAGGAAGGTTAACAGAACAGTTAAGTTCAGTGATCCGCGTTTTTCTCATCTGTCTACAATAATTCTCAACATGCAATAATGTTTGGTCATCAAATAGTACTGGGCATAAAAATTGGCCATGTATACAGTCATGTATTCAGCATGATATAATAAGACATTTGTGAAAAATTCAACATTCATACAAAAAATATCCATGGTGGCTTTGGATTATATATGTGACCAAATGTAACAATATATTGCTAGTTTCCACTGACCCATAACCATGATGCAGCTCTGGTTAGATTCAATACAGAAATTTCGACTTTTTTTGTAAATGCAAGTCAATATTTTAGACAGATTAGATCATCAAAACATCATAAACTACATACAAACCAAAGGAATTTGAGAACAAAGTAATGATAGTTAAATCAATTAAACAAAAAAATGTTGATAACATATTGAGATGATGATATGGATATACCATTCTACCATTGATTATCATATTTGAATTGTAAATACAATTAGTTGCCTATATCAGAATGAAATGTAATATCTCCTTTATTAGAGGCAATTATGTTTTTCATGTATGTTTATGACAAGAACGGAAGATTGCTTCGAAATGGGCAGTAAGATATTAAATGTTGACCTTAGGGGTCATTTCATATTACAGGCAATATCGGGCGTCCTGTTTTTTCTTTAAAACTTGAAACTACTTACGTCATTACTTATGGCCCCGTGTGTGTACTGTCTTTGGTTCATTTTATCATACAGTCATATTATCTTTCACGTCTTTGATGCCCGTTCTTTGTCCTGTCATTAAGAAAATTTGCAATTGCTAGCGGAATTGTACTACTAAGTGTACAACAAGATTTTGCTGGAGTTACTATTTGGACGTCTTTGTCATATTCAAGACGTTGATATAATTCAAGTTGAATTGATACGTTGGGGGTCACTGTTCTATAACGTGCTTATTGCAGATCAATCTATACTTATCACAAAAGCATACATATATGCAGATAATAAGAGGATGTACTTATATGTTTGTTATGACATTCCACGCATTTGAATATGGGGCGATCGAGCTGCGACCTCGCTGCGAGCTAAATTGTATATTTGTAACCCTTCATTTTATAATTGGAATACTATACAAATTTGTATGTACTCGTATTACAGAAAAGGCTACAAAACACACAAAAGTTAAAAAGATTCTTTGAGCGATTCATCAAATTCTAGGTCTCAGCGCGGTCGCGCCCTAGTGGAATGAGGGTGTTACGAAACAAAGGTGGTCACATCAGTGGCTAGCGAGCCGGCCACATGGATTCGTGTGGGAATGATGAGTTGTTGTTCCTCTACTGAGTGTTCGTAACGTCGTGTTTGTATTGAGCTAGCCTGACACGAAGTCATGTGCCCGCGGGCAACTGTGCCTCCACCGTGGAAAATAGGCGACATGGGTGTTATGATGTTCTTATGAATATCGCATGCATGGCACCGTGCATCACATATTAAAATAGAAACCTTAATAAGTTCTTTTTGGAAATCCTGACATTCAATAAATAATCACAAGCTAATGATTACCAAATTAAATATGTTTATATATTGATCAAATACGCATCAACTTTACTGTGTCTCTACACAAATAAGTAACAGAAAGGCGTCCCATCAATGGAATGCTCACAAATGATGCACCTGTTCATTATATGTCTAACACTAGCATTTGGTGTTTTTAACTAGGTACGCAACATTGTGTATTTGCATATTCAAAGCCCATTTGACGTAGCTTGTTCAAGCGCACTACACATTTTAGTCACCCATCTATGTTATATCAGGTTGATAGTATTAATGATATCCGTCATCTGACTAGATATATTCTAGGGTGTATATTCTCGAGATTTTTCATTTGTTGATGACAAGATTAGAATATTCTACGGTCATAAATCCACGTCAGACAGCATGTAGTTTTGTATCAGAAGTCTTGTGGCTAATTTCACAACGGTACCTGCCAGCGTGTTCCAACGGCAGTTAATTGTGCTCTTCGTCTCTGTCTGGTGTCTTTCGTCGTTTTTTTTTTTTCGGTTATTCAGTTCCGTCCTCTCGCGCGTGCCTCCTTTGACTTATGGAAGTTCTTGTGGGTGCCGTTCAAGGCTGACTATTAAATGTAACTCCCGATGAATGAGGATCTGGGCTGGTGAACTTTGCCAGAAGAACACTATTAACCTCCACCGGTATCCCGTGGAATAGGCTATAAACTGATAAATCCTCTGCTTACAGCACGTCATTTTTCATCCTCAGAACATATTTGTAATTTCCCGTCCTCTACGCAATACCGTCTTCTTGACATGCGGCTCTTCCGCAGGATCTGCGCAGCTTTCTCGCGGCTTCTGGTGAAATAAATCAGCACTAAGGGATTCACCACGCAGTTTGAAAATGCCAACCAGTGAGAGATGGGGTAGACGTAGTCATGTAATCGATTCGCGTACTTCGTGGGCAAGTCAAAATATATATCCAACATCCAGCAGATATACAGTGGTAGCCATGTGAGTAGAAACGTCATCCTTATGACACTGAGAATGGAAGAGGTTGTGAGACGTTTGGGATTGGAAGGGGGAGGGGGGCCTCTCCTTCCGCTTAGAGTTGCGAAATCTTCTTTAAGCTCTTCGATAGCACTGTGTTTTGTAACGTGTGAAACGCTGTAGCCTTCCAGCGGTTCTCGACACCGCGGGTATTTCTCCGCGAAGAAGAGTATCACGTTGACAAACACAGGTCCAAGTAAGCACACTGCCATTAGGAATCCCTTGTACATGAAACTGTAGTGTGATGATGCCCATTCCTCGTCGCAGTATCTCCGAATTCGGGAGGGTTTTCTGTTGTCTGAAGACGTCACAAAGATGAAGTGGGGTAGACTGATGGCAATAGATGTAGTCCATATCAGTGCGAGGAACGGCAAGGCTTTTCTGGCGTCTTCTTGTCTCCTTTTTGTCGCCGTCATCAAGCGATACCTGTGGAATCATTGCAAACATGGGATTTTCATTCTAATAGCATAATCGCTATTCAAAGTACAGCATAGTTACCAGTGTAATACATCATCATCAAATTGTCTACAGTGTGTCTTGTTTCACGATGTTTGGGTACCACATGTAGTGTTCAGCTGAAATGAATTTCAAGAATTTAAATTTAAGTCAAAGAATGAAAATATCATACCGACGAGTGCCACGTTAATTAACTCAGTACCCGGGTTGTAACTTTATCAGGGTTCAGACGCATTCTTTGACTTGAACCAAATGTAGATACACTGTATCTTATCTTGTATCGTTGAGAGATATGGTTGTGGTATATAGAGTGTTTTGGTGTATGGCGTTATTCTATGTGTAGGTGCACCCAACATCAACAACACTGTCTGGGTGACGTGTGTATTGCTGTTTTGCAATTTCAATAGAAACTTTTACATACGGTACACGGACCCAATGCAATGGGATGATATTATTGACTAAGAATCGAATACAGTGGTGTTATACAGTTCAAACTGGTACCATGTGGTCACCTAGCCCACACGGTCACTCTCGCTTCTGCGTACTGTTATGCTGTAAGGTTTATGTATACGGTTGGAGATTCCAACATGAAAAAATGCATAAAGAGGATGATATCTTTATGGATACAGAGCACCGAGTTTTAAGGTTGGCACCGGATTCATTCTGACGTCTCATTTACGAGATGTAGATTGGAAGTATAAAAAAGTGGACCAATTTGTTAATTGCTGCAATGAATGGTCGAGGGGCCACAGTTTGAAGTCCTTAAGTCTAACACCAATAACATTGCTACTACAGTTTGTATAACCCTAGCCTCATCTACAAGTTGTAACTTAGCTTTGAGAGCGACACTAAATCCCAAAGGTTGGAATTTATTGCGGAAAGTTCTCTTAAACTATCATTTATTAGAAAGTCGATTCAAAATTTATAGAAAAATCGATTTGTAGTAAAATGAATATCATAGCCTTCATCTAGGGTGGTGTTTTATATGTCCACATTCACCGGTTGGGCCAACACAACAAGGCAGCTCCAATCGATGATGTCAAAGGGCATTTCGAAAATTGCATTTTAAAGCCACCAAATATCCGAGGAGAATTGAGTGTAAAATCAATTGTTCCTCGCAGTCACGTATTACGACTACCTTGGTAGAAACATATCTGTCTAGTAACTCCGCTGGAAATATAGCCAAGAGGAATGGGACATTGATTGAGTAGCGGCATGGGTTGTACGTAAGGACCAACATTCCCCCAAGGCAATGCCGTGTACGTGTTGTTCGTGACACTAAATTGCCAGCAACCAGACATATAACATAAACATAAATTGCCGTAATATGAATGTTACGATACACCATAAACAATACTTGGGAAAGAAAGATCTGCCTAGTCAAAAGAGGTTCACTATGATCCATGTAGCAAGGTAGATTACCCTACTTGGATTTTAAAACTGTAAATACTTATAATTATAAAATAGCCACGGGAAAACATTTGGAAAACGTCACGTTATTTTTAGTATCTACTCTAACGTTGCACTGAACGTTGAATTCACATCAAGAAGAAGGGTTTTACTTCAACCCTTTGGAATAACCGGTAAGGTATCGTGGTCTGAAATATTTATATATATGAGAATGTCAACAAAAATTAATGGATACCTCTACGCTATTAAACAGTATTCCCCTCAACAGTGCGGCCAAAAATTCACTGGTACTCTGCAACTTGTACACGATAACCAACTGTTCTGAAGGGAACATAATAATTATGTCGACGATATATTCTCAACTTTCATTTTACTTCCAATGTCCACCAGACATGTCCAGTGTGAAAATTAATCGAGCTGAAAGATAAATCAGGTTGCCGTGTGAAAAGAACCTCTCAAGACTTGCTCTACTGCAGATTAAGTAGCAGCTGCGGCGTTTATAATTTCCTGATTCTGAATAATTCAAACCATCTGTGATTACATTATAGTGGCTTGCAGGCTTGCCCATCTCCATTAAGCCACAGTTTCACGTTTATGCTTTGCTAATAAAGTTTGAATGCGGTCAGACAAGGGTGAATGTACTTCTCTAATGCCAGGAATTATTTGTTAGAGCCAACGGCCGTGCCTTGATTTGTTCAGAATCGCATAGTGAGTGAAGAAAGGCATACTGATAAGAAACAGTGAAGACTATCTTTATTGATGAACAAAGTACAGCAACTTTCGTAAGGTATTTTACAATCTACATACAGACAAGTGTGTGAATAAATAAATAAGAAGGTTGAGTTTGTAGTATCACTTATACTACTAGTTTTAAGGTCTAATCATTCTTTGATAGCTTTATCTATTTGCACGCTGTAAGGGTTATCTCATTCTAGAACAAAATTGAATCCATCTACAAGATGGAATGTATCAAATTCTGTTGAGCAATCGGAAATAAAGTTCAACAGTTTTAAGCGTAGAGGGTCAAAAATACAAATTTTCAAATCTCAACGTGCATTTTATTTCTTGCTAAGCATGAAAGACCTCTAGTCTTAGTGTATGTCTACCTAACTTTGTACACATGAGAATGTTCTGACGTTTTTGTATACTTAAAGGTATGTATGGGCATAAATGGATCTGTCTGTCGGAAGCATTCCCTAGCTACAACCGCAGGGACGTTTCTTTGGTTTGGAATAATCGCTGTCACGAGTCTACACTGCCATTCTTTCTAATCACATATCGATCCAGTCCTTCACCACATGAACACTAAAGTACAAGAGTTTCGCATATCGCAATTAATAAGACGACATTATTGTGCTTTGTATTGACTATACGGTGGGGTGCTTTTCAAAGGCATTTATTTATGAAATATTGATTAGAGCGATACTAGGAGGCCATGTTTTATTAACGCCTGGTTTCCCTTAAATGCAGTGGAAGGCAATAAGCACGGCTTTGTCTAATGGGAGCCACCCGGTGCATTAAAGGCTTCAAATATCTCTCCAAACTCGGGGTAATTATTTTTCATTTCATCCTTAATGAGGAAATTAAAACAAAGGATATAATCAATAGAAATTCTTATATGTATTTCACACTGTCGCCTGTGTAAAATCATGGAACAAGACTAAGAATTATTAGCATCACATTGTTAACATTACATGGTAACATAAGATTAAGTGTGAAAAAAACATCTGGTACAAATACAATTTGATTAATCGCTAAGAAAATTAAACTCGGTTTGTAAAAATGCCACTTATATGAGATGCCATTGATTTCGTCTACGTAGACTAGTGAAATATAAAGAATGGTGCAGATCTCGACGTTAGCTATGGTGACCTTACCTGTGTTGAAGCATCAATAATCAGGGCTCGAAATGCATGGAGCGAAACCAAACCTTGTTTGGCGCAACCTGGATCTACAAACTATTTTAAGCCCTCTTCAATCATGTCACTTTATCTGCAGAATTCGAAATTCATTCCAATGGAGGATATTTCATTCACATTCATAAACAACTTACATGTACGTAACAACTCAAGAAATATATGATGGCGTCTACTGCCTGGTATAAGGTGACAGTATTGCAAACAAGCATGATAAAATAACGGCTAACGTCCATGTTACTGTACTGCTTCTATGTCAGCTGACTTAAAGATGTTAAGGATGCTTTTTCTTTCTCAATTTGACAATGTTGACTTGATTATATGATAATATCAATTTTCGTCCGTTAAAAAAAAAGGCTGTAAATCGTACCAAGCAGCTGAAAAATGAGAAGATTTATGCTGTAAACTGCATTGACACTAATGTGGTAGAATGCCCAAGTCAATAAAGAAAATGTGAAGGAACAAAAATAAATAGAAATATTATTCCGTATACCACACTATGTGTGTTAAGCTTTGTTCAACCTTCCTGGCGGCTTAGATTTCATAACTGAGGTAGCTCGCACGCTCGCATCAGTTTCGAGGTCTCCAGAGGATGTCATCCATAGAATCAAATCATTATAGCCTTAAAGGCCAAGATTTCCTTACCCAGGGCAGGTAATCAAGGGAGTGCTCCTACTGTGAGCTGCCCAGCAGTTTGAGGCCTGGATTAACCCCCCATAACCACATAAATTCATAAAAGGATCAGATGTCTGCCAGCCTAGAACAATACCAGGGACAGATTACCATAATAACTGTCAGAGAGTTAAATTTTTTTTGTACTGGTTTTTCTAGGAACAGCATCAAACAGTGCAGTGTGGCTCAGATACATATTAAAAAGTCACATAATCCAAGGAAGTTTCAATCAGATAAGATCCCTTGGATAATCAAGACAATACTATCTACAACTTTCAGTTTTGGGGAAGTCAACCTTGTTCAAATTTTCAAACTTTCCATATACATTTATATATATCTAAATATATCTAAATTTCCAATGACTTCCCCGCATTAGCCTTGGTAGTTGTGTGTCTATAAAAATAACTTGGTTTTTTTGCGTCTTTTTGGTGTAGTAATTAACATAGACTGGGGCTCTGTAGAACAGTACATATAACTGCTAGGCAAAGTCTCAAACAAAATCGAAAGCCAGTGTTGTCATTACTTTATTTCTTGGCTAACTGTCCTTTACGCTAACTTTTCTATGTGTAGCCACACTTCAATTTCATATCTGTTGTCGGTAGATTTCAAACATGACTTGAAGAGTAACTTGTATGTGGTAAACTGTCTCAGCCAGGCCTCCACTGATGTGCACTGTACGGCTGCCAGACACATACTGAAGCCTATAGTTTACATTATCCCGTATTTATATAGTTTTACTTGGGTCTTTAATTCGAATAGCAAATTTAGATGCATATTGATATGTTTCAACCACTGAATTGTATATATAGGATAATTTAAAACGTACCTAAACGTTAGACACCAATAATTGTAAACTCATTCTCACCTCGTACTATATTCTTTTATTGTGTTTTTTTTCAAATAGAAATAACAAATACAATGAGCGAACCATCCAGCGAGAAACGATATTTTCCAGATAATGTGATGATAATACTTTCTAAGATAAGTCGCATAGAATGGATGTTATGTAGTAGAAAATTCCATACCTTGTACATTACACACTAGTTGTGCAATAACCACTGCCCCATGCCACCCCCGCGAGACGACATAAGCTCATGTACTCAAACAACAGGAGCTAATTGAGTAACTAGCATACAACCTTGTCTTGACTTCATCTTCTATTGAACCATATTAAAATTGTCTTCCTCTATTACCATATCAATTCGAAGTTCGGGTTTTAAACCTGGTAACTCCTATTTGTCCTTTAGTCACTGACGAAAGATAGCGGTTGCTGTCTGAAACGCCTGGCCGTTTCCAAATTCTATCCAGTTGTTTGAGTAATTGTTTATTTATCTATTTATTGCACTTCTCAATAAAAATGGATGGCATTAGGAAAAAGGTGTACCCCGCAGGGGTCACCTTTTCAAGGCCGCTATGCCGAAACATACAAAATTATACACAAAATCAAAACATAATAATACAATATAAATAACCAATATAAATAAATCGACATAGAATTCAACCTCAAAGTCAACCTAACAAAATATACAATACAAAGTTAGAGATGAATTGAAGAAACAGAACAAGATTCATAATGAAGTAGCAATTTTAACGTTACAAATTAGCGAGGCCTAGTAGCAAGGCAAGGCAAGGCAAGTGTTACCCTGCGTATTACATTACCAGGATGTCTGACCTCCATCGACGTTTTGCAATAAAGATTATTTGTTGTCTTAGGGCATGATATTCCTCACGGACAATTTCCTAAATCCACCTATGCATTCGAAGGCCACCACGGTGTTTCTGCAATCCAACATCTCGACACGGGTTAAACATATTCATTGGCAGGCGCAAGAGACAAAGATCACCGTCATAACAGCAAAGGCGACCTCCACTATATGAAGACATGTGGCAAAGTTATTGAGGTGACCTTCATAGTATGTAAATCCCTTCTTCAGTAGTGCAGCGATGTACGGAGAATATAACAAAGCCGCCTCCGCACACGCAATGTCAGGGAGGGCAGAGGTAATTTGGACTAAAATGCAGAAATTCCGCACATCGTCTTCTACTTTGTAATGTAAAAGGGAATTTCTTTGAGGAACGTAGCTAGCCTTTCCCACAGTATTTAAGAAGTTGGTGTTTGAAGAGTAAGGATCCCCTCAAGCACCGTATTAAGGTCCTTTGAGTTCCTGAAAGAGCCTGTTTAACGATTGAACACCCCAAGGACGCCATGAGTCTCCTCGCAAGAACGGCAGTTGGCAGTTACAGTGGTAATTGAACTCTTGCCCGCCTTGTTTTCTAGGTAATGGCCTATTTTGACAAAGTTGACATACAGCCTTTGAAATACAGCCTCGGTCAACCGACTGACCTTTCGTCTTTTCGGCTGCCTGGCGAACGGATTCTTTGTTGAAGGTCTTTCATGCAAGCTGTGCTGAGATGCACTCTCATGTTCCTGAGCTGGCGCAGGAATACCATCAATTCAGAATAGTGATACATACAGAATGTATTAAAACGACCCACCCATATAAATATCTAAGCCAACGTTTGGAACGAAGAGGAAGAAATCAATGGAAAATGGATGACCATACTATCTGTCTTGGACGTTACGGCCGGCAGAACAAAAAGTTACAGGCGTATCTCCTGTGATGTCCTGTAACAATCGTCAGGCAGTAGACAAAATCGGTGACAATGTAGAGAAAGGAGAGGGATCTAAGACTTCGGAGTGAAGTGAAGACAGACGCACTGGTGTTTTTTTGGCCGATAGAGACATTATTTATTCACACTTATTCTCTCTCCATGTCTCTGATCTCGGTCTGTCCTGTCTATGTCCCTTTTTATCTGCCCTAGACTGCTGACTCCTTATTTAATACAGAATCTTTACTATATGTTTTTGACAGGTTGATCGATTATGTTACATTTTTCAAGATGGGTCCAGCCCTTCACACTACATTTTCGCCTTTGTCTATCAGGGGAATTTGTCAGCGTTTTTAAGGAACTTAGATTGCTTACCTATTTGTAAACACATGGAAACGTACGCTATATTACATCAAGAAGGGTGCACATGTCTATGGTGTGTGCATAATGAACCAAAATTGCATTTTATGGTTCATTATGTTACTATTACATACGAGAATAAACTTGCATGTCATGCATCATATCACCACGTTGCATGAATAGGCATAAGGATTATGTTCTTTTAATCGAGGAAGTACCGAATTGCCGGATAGAGTTTAAAACATATCTCACTGTACCTGCTCTTTCCACCAATAGTATATATTTACTTTTGGGACCCCATCTGTAAGCAGCGTCACCTACAACTGGAGTGCAGAGTGAACCAGTGCGAGTTGCTCTAAGGGAGATGAAAAGCGGCCACAGAAACGCTGGTTGAATAAAACACTCGGTTGTGCACAAAGTGTATTTTTATTCAATATGTATCAGAATTCCCTCAATACGTTTTCAGGCTTAATTTGCTTTAATTACACTGCTTACTCCTGATATTTGCTTCCAACAATTCCCAAGACGATATCCATATCAGTTCGACAACGAAAGTGCACGTGAAATGTCGTTCATCTAGGGTTTTGGTTTTTAGTTCAAGCGCCTGACTGTCTCCTTCACTACTGTACCTGAGTGCCGGTCCCGACCTACCGCCTATATTGGCGTACAATTAAAGATAGGGACGTGTCGTCACGCAGAGACGGTTAGATCATGACAAATGCGGCTTGTCAGAAAGGCAGAAACCATTGGCATTGTTATAACTCATAACTGTCTCCCAGAACCATCGGCATTGTTGTTACTCATAACTGTCTTCCAGAACCATCGGCATTGTTGTTACTTATAGCTGCCGTACTGTCATCTCTTCTCCTCAAGGCAATATCATTTTCTTCAGGCTGAATGACTTTTTCTTCAAGAAATGTGATTTGTCATTGGTTCCACACCACGGGAGACGTACCATTGTAAAGTTGATTCTCCTTTCTTGGGAATGGTAATCCGATTCTCGTCTGAAGCTGTTCCAAAGATCTGAATCAGATGGATGATGGACGGTCTTGGTACGGCAGCAAAATTCGATGCTAACGAAGTTCCAAACTTTGCCCAAACAGAGAACCGATGTCCTTATAAGGCAGGATGTTTACTATCATCTATATAGATTTGCCTCCGTTGATATTGGACACGATGAGATACAATTAGATAGACATTACACTTTGTCTGTTAAAGCTGCGTTTTTTGATGAAATTCCAATATATTGCATTGGAAAAAAATTGTGTTTCCGGTTACCTGTCCGACCCTAGCAGAACAAAAAACCTTTCTGGTCGACTACTGGGAAGAGCATATAATTCCCGACATGGCGTATGAGGAAGGAAAACTCAAAACAGACTTTCTGTATTTCGCAATCTGTTAACAGGTTAAAGCTTTGAATATATGGTATAAGAATGTGTAATAAAAAATTGTAACTCTTTGTTCACTCTATCAATGTACTTTTAAGTAAAACACTTGTATTTCAACATTATGTTAAGATTAGACAGATATACATTGTACAGGCATTCCATTTTTACATTGTTCAACTGTATTTGCTGGCTCACTTAAACCAAAATTCTGAAAAATAGAAGAAAAAAAAGAGAATCTCTACCTGTCGGCCCCATTTTTTGTTTTGTTTTTCAGGACCGTAACTTGAAACACAACAATTTTTCCTCGGCCTTATACCTGATTATCACAGTTAAATTTCAGTGAAGCTACTTTCTCATATAGCTGGAAGTGAATTGTGGATATTGTAGCGACTTAGTTACAGACAGGTTATATTAGTACTAATTATTGCCGAAAGCTTGTCCATCCTTCAGAACTTGTCAATGTCAACATGTTAAGGTATATAATATCTCCCTCCGTCCCTCCAGCTTATGGTTAAATTGTGATGCATGGTCGAAATAGGTATGCCCAATAACGCTACGGTATCATTGACAATATCCCTGTACCGCTGGCTATATTCTCGCCCCAAACGATGACATGGTGCTATTGCTTGTTCATCTTCTGACTAAATCGATGGATTTTCAAAGGCGGTAGAGCAGGTGATTCATGATATCTTGTTGCTTTATCTAGACTTCAGGGTTGGCTGTTCAATCTGAGCCCACACCGGGGCATAGGGAGATCCTTATCCGTCCATATTGAACCAACATTGTCTTTAGTTTCTAAATCTTGATACTGACCTGAGGTCCTTTGCTTTGTGTCTTAGATGACAATATTTGATTGTGGATCGATATTAAGATGAACACATGATTGTGAATGTAAAACTTTTCTGGTCACACTTTTGATCAGCTCTACTAGGTAAGAAAGTGAAAATAACAGTTGGATGGATTTTTAGTTAAGTCATTTGTTCTGCCTTCCCCCAAAAAACAGATTTCATAATGAAGACACATTTTTTTGTATTTAGCAAACGTATGGGTCTCACTAAATACAAAAAACAACCGTAAAACAACCCGAAAACAACCCGAAAACAACTGATCGCAAACCGAAAACAAGGTTGTTTTAACCGAAAACAGTTGTAATTAGTGAGTTTTCAAAAAATACCGAAAACAACAAACAAGTATATTTTTAAAAAACGATGCCATGGCGACGGTGGCGTTTGAGTGCATGACGTACAGATAAGGTCCTCATTATTATTACATACTATTACAAGTTGTTGAAATGATGAAACACCTTTCTTGTTTTCTGAAACATCTCTCTTGTTTTCTGTTTGTTTTCGGTTGTGATGGGTAACTGTGGGGTTTTATCCCGTTTGTTTCCGGTTGTGTCCGAATCGTTTTCGAGTTGTTTTTGGCTGTTTTTACCGGTTTTTATTTCTTTTTGGTTGTTTTCAAGTTTTCGGTTGTTTTCGGTAATTAGTGATTTAGTTGTTTTCGGTTGTTTTCGTTTTTTTTCGAGTTGTTTTCGGTTGTTTTCGGTTGTTTTCGGTATTTAGTGAGACCGAAACGTATTTTCATTCGCACGCTCGCATCTGTTTTGGGGTTCACAGAGGATATCATCCATATAATCGAATAAACATGGCCTAAATGGGATATCAATCAGTATAATGGCGATCCGCCAGGTAGAGACTCTGCGCTACGCTCGTATCACAAGCCTGTTTCCGAACGATCTGGGACGAGGTCTAGACAAACGTGTTCATGAAAGAGAACACGACATCTTTCATTATTGAGACAATACCTCGATCAATAAGCAATTACAAACTATGGGACTACCTAGGTACCACTGGCAAATGTTATAGACTCTATGTAGTATGAGGCAGATCTTTAGGATATGGATTCGTCAAAGAATATACACCGAACGTTCATTAGAAATCAAAAAGGAAAATGAATCAAAACCGAACCCTTGTGATGATGATGAGACAATTTTTTTTTCTGTATGGAAGCTAACTATAGAGCCTTAAACTTTAGTTTGCATTTCGAAAAGAAAACCGGGAACCACTAAGTTTCTTTGATCATTAAATACAAAGCCTAATGTGTCGTACTATGATTCAATACCAACATATGTTTCACGATCAAGGTATCGGACAATAAATCCTTTATAGATTAATGAAGATCAAATGTAATGGCATTCCACTTAACAAGAAACTTCATTGCTGTCGATTTTCCAATATCTTCGAATAACGAGGCTCATATGGCAGACTTGTCGGGCTCGTTAGAGTAGATAAGTCTGTACGGATGAACTTGGGGCAAATACCAATGTCATCCATCCGTTCTGCACAAACGGAATATTCTTGACTCTTCAGAAATATTGGCACGAGGAGACCATTATTGATGCAGAGGGATCGCCATACCTGTCCCCTAGTCACTGCTGCCAATACAATGCTACGGTCACAATTGCGCCGGTGCCCGTAGGGGGTGTAGCCCTGGCCTGGCCCCGAAGCCACAAATTTGTCCCGGTGGACTGCCGGTTACCGGGGGTATCTTTCGGTATTTTCACGATTAGCTGACGGCGTCTGCTGTTTGCTACTAGGTCCCGGGTTGATTTTAACTTCGAATTAAAAAAAAAAACTCAGAGGGCCCGACCCCACAAAGATCCCGGTAGCCCCACGGGGCCACGTAGGGGTCACGCCTGAAAGCGCATAAACAATCAGGTCTTGGTGAACATCAATACAACAATAAAGTCCCTGTTCAGATCAGACTTGTTTACAAACTGTTATGAGGAAAATACGTATTTACATAAACCCTCTATAGCCAACTGCTGGTCCTATTTAATTGCTCTTTCTTGAAAGGCCTAATCATTAGATAATGTTTGGATTGCAAAATACTTATTATTCTGTTGAGAATAAACCTACAAAATAGGGCCATTAAAGTTTCCATTACCCGTATTCCCAACAGGATGCTGTGTACCGATTTGATAAGCCTGGAACGTGGGAGCTAAGTGCTCCTAAACAAATCAGTGGCTGGCTTCACCGAAATGAAGAAATGTCCTGTATAGGCTTGAACAAAACATATTTCAATTTTTCATTTATTTTAAATACTTTGGAAAAATTCATATTCCTAATACGGACAAACCTCCCATCGAAAAACATATCTGTTTTTACGCCAAAAATAGTTACTCAAGCAACTGGATAAAATTTCGAAACAGTCAGACGTTTCAGACAGCATCCGCTATCTTTCGTCAGTGACTAGAGAATGTACAATCCCGCCCTCAACAGAAAAGGGGGGCTCCGCGTTGAACTTACAGGCCAACGCACTCCCCCCCCGCCCCCCCCCCCCCAGAACAACAACATTTAGCTCCTAAAGCAACAGTAGCTAATTGATTCATTAGCATACAACCTTGTCTTAACTTACTATCATATTGAACCATCTGAAATTGTTTCTACCTCATTAACATATCTATTCAGAGTTTTGGTATAAAACCTAGTTCTACCAGATCCTTCTTTAGTCACTGACGAAAGATAGCGGATGCTGTCTGAAACGTCTGACTGTTTCGAAATTTTATCCTGTTGCTTGAGTAACTATTTTTGGCTTATCTTACTACCTGGATGTCTAACCTTCATCAACATATCTGTTTTTGTTTTAATTTCAACTATCATTGAAAAGCCAGGAGAAGTTGACTTTATTAAATTATCATTACTTTATTTCGTATCTAATCACTTTCAACATGTCATTGTTTTGTTATGACCTGTACTTGTACTTAACCCAGTGTGGCAAACATGTGCAATAACGTTTCTTTTATTCATTCATTCATTCATTCATTCATTCAATCAATACGGATATAGCATGTGCCATTAAATCAAAAGTCAAAATATGAGAGAAGTATTTTATGTCATTTGCAAGAAATCGTAGCTCCCGTCAAAAACATGACCCACAAATACTATGGTTTACTCTAGGCAAGTGTCACAACTAACATTGTAGCTTTAGTCAACTATATGCGTTAAGATATTCTAACTATAACTATACAGGACATATTTGACTTGCCAATCACAGGTAGATTAAATGGTTAAGTAGAAAATCCTATATTTCGGCCGCTCTGTCATTTTACTATCACCTACGTCGTTTCTGGTTCTACGGACTCGGTTTTCAATACGTTCCGCAACATGCAAACTACAAGGGTGCAACAATTCATTTTCACGCACCTCGCTTTTAATTATCAACAAAAATGGCCCCCATCTATGCAAACGCCCCTCCCGTGGCTGCAACTACTGAGTGTGATATTCCTGTAAACTGTTAGACTCGTAGGGAATGAAAAATGTCAATTTTTCTAGTTTGGATTGCAAGAATAACCAGAATTGTGAAGGGAGTATACGGCGTACTTTCTAATTACCTTTTTAAAATATGCTATCTGCAAGTAAAATATATGTAACGTTCATTTGTGAAAGGTTTGCCTCATACTTGTTAAGTAGATTCAAGCCCCTTGCACACCTAACACGTTAACGGGAATCCATGTCACAAGAGCTTCAGGCTAACAGTGATACCTGCTCTTCTAAATTATTCAAAATGACATGTGCTTATGTATATTTGATACACAACAACTTGATTTCAATTGACAAATACGGAATACTAATCGACCCGAACTGCACGGTTTCATTGTTGGCCATGAATTTCAACTTAATCCGTGACGTTTAAGAGATAATAATCATATTACAAACATTTATCTGAGGACTAATGGGACCCAGTAGTGCGATTACACCCTTCACTTGATATACTGTGACTTCAATCTTTGTTGGAGGCGTCTGGAAAGATCATAATCTGGTTGTATATGTCTGGGCGAAAACAAATGTCTGTCAGAGTGCCGCAGTGTAATGGAATCCTCCGGGCACATTTCTACACAGGTTACAAATCTTACTGAATGATAGACTGATGCATCGGTACCGGTTAGGCATATGCCCAAAGAATAAATCTGTAACGAAAGAGAAATACGACGTGAAATTTGTATCTTGTCAGACAACATGAAGGTCCTCCTTGAAGATTGCAACCACTCCCTGACTGGATTTTCTGGTTGTTCGTTCCACCCATATTAAGTAAAGTTAAAGTCAATCAACTCTATTTGTCATTGCATAACAATACGTGTACTCTGGGAGTGAGGATGCAACATAAGAGAAACTACTGAATTGTTTGTATCCCGCTATAGCGAGTACTTATTGGTACCACCAAAAAAAGCGGTGCGGGCTGTTTTTTGCTGCTTAAAAGTACCGAAAATATGAAATGATGATGCAAATGTGTTCAAAATGTGTCTGTAATCAGTAAACATACCAATAGCTTGAAGATTTTGTCATCCTGAATATTTTCAGTTTTGTCCCTAAAACTTTATATTGGCCACCTTTAAGAAACCAGTGAAGATAGCAGGTCGACTGCAGCATCGTATTCGGACACTTTATACAGCTGAAACTTGAGGTCATGTTGACAGGAATCGACATGGGAAAGGCTACAGGTCATATAGCACACACACATACGGGGGGTTCTTGTGAGGGTATGAATAGAAAGGTGTTCCACGTCTTCTCAACCCATGCATTGATTGAAAGAATTGGGTCATTACCTGTAACCACGCTAAAACAGCTGTCAAGTCGTATTAGATGTACCTGTGAATATGACACTTACCCAAGACACTAGGGCACAGTGTTGCAGTAACAACAAGTATCGTAATCCAGTCCAGTGCAATGGCTATTCAGCTTTTGGAACGCTAAAAGTAGTCCTAAACTCTAGAAGGGATTGTCATTTTTCAACAGATAATAATTTTAGGAAGTCAAAATGAATACTTATTACATTATACGATAAATTACACATTAGTCCCGTGCACATATAAGTATTCAGTATTCTAATAAATTCCCCAGGTGACCCTCTTTTTTCTTATTAATTAAATCAAACAGCCTATGACTGAAAACAATGTACCTGACAAGGCCTGACAAAAGTTAGGTTACACGAAGAATGTCAAGGGCGATAAGAAAAACTTGTCTTGTTATGTGTTCCTTTGTATCTTATCAACAATTGGCTTTCTTGTTCTTATCGCCCCTCATTTATGCAAGAAAATATTCACGATGAAGGAATTGGGTATACGTATAGGAAATACATTGGTAGAGTCTGCACTGGTTTAATATGTATCATATTGTTTTACAAAACACACCTCGTGTAATTCACCACAAGCGGAATTCTTTAAAACGTCTGATTATTTTTTTTTCATACATAATCTAGTGGAAAATGGCAGTCCCTTCTGGAGCTTTGGACTCCTTTATGAAACATATCTTCCAGTCGATCTTTAGCCAGCAGTATTTTCCTTCAGGTTAAAGATTAGGGATTTGGTTTCTTGATAAGAAAGCTTATCAGCTCAAACTGTAATATTTGTAGAAATTGCGAAGGTTATTTTCTCGATCTTGCAAATAATGACTCACCATAACAGACAATGGCTCAAATCAAGTTCGCATAGAAATGAGTTCGCGCTCAGAAGGTCGACGTGGAAAACGCGAACATAAATATACTTACAGTATATTGATCTCTTCACGAATGGTCCTCTTGGGTGTCTGTTCCATAAACCGTGGATAGGCAGTACCCTCTTGTGACTATGTGCGCTTCTGATAAGTATTACGTGGAATAAACTCGTCTCAACGTTTGATAAGTTCTTTATAAATGTGAGTAACATCACCTTATTGCTTATAACTAAACGGAAACAATAGCCACGGAACCCCTGTAGCAGCACTGCCTACATTTAAAAAATAAAGGTTCACGTCATCCACCTATAGCTTCATCAGGCTGGTAAGTCCCTGAATAAATTTTTTAAAAATCTTCGTACACAACCGAATGTATTATTCAACCGACGTTTCTGTTGTCGTTTGTCACCTTCCTCAGGGCAATTTGGACTGGTTCACTTTGCACTGCAGCAATAAGTCCCGAATGTGTATATAATACACTCCGTTATGTTTTAACCGCGTTGTAAACACCGGAATAACTATGTCTGTACATATGTAAAAATATTACTTCCGGGACCGCATCTGTAAGCAGCGACACCTATTGCTACAGTGCATAGTGAACGAGTCAGAATTGCCCTGTTGTGCACACAGATTCTTTTTATTCAAAGTCACATCTTACACTTCGTAACCTCACATTAACATTCCTTTATTCTCCAGGCAGAAGTTTCGGTCAGGGGGCTAGCACTGTAGTAGCCAAGATTTAAATGACGCCTGCCAGTCGTAAGTAATCGCGGTCACTACTATAGTTCCCCGACAGAAAAAAATTACTTTACTTCCGTGTCACTTACAAAGAAGACCAGACTTTGCTACGTCTTTCACGTCTACACGTTATTTTAGACATCGACGTTTTTACTGTACAGATTAAGATACCAATACATATGTACCTGAAATGAGTACATAAACACTGATCTAAAACCTTCAGGGGGACCAAAACCGAACGGAACGAGCTCTACACATCCGACTTGAATGGATAATGACTTGTACCATCTGGAACAGTCATTTAACAGTCTATACTGTTTCCCTCAACTTATAGATAACAAAGCCCATTACATTGATGTCGTCGTCATCTTCATTATTTCTAATATAATAGGTATCAACGACCACTTTACAAAATCTGATGAGCAATGCTGAGTTTTACCACACGATTCGTAAAATTCCATCCGTAAAGTTTTCATCCAAGAAGCCCTTCTTCTGATGAAAACAAAGACAAGGATGTAACAGTAGTGACAAGAAATGTGAGTAGGTAGCTAAGTGCATCACCTTCGGAGTCGACTAACCTTGGAGAAGCTTGGCAGATGTAACGTGACGGGAATATGAAATGACTCCGAAATTATTAGATTTAGCCAAAGAGTAGGCAGTATAATATCTATGTTTGAATCAAACTGTTCTGATTGAAGATGAATGTTTACCATACGTAAAAGCCATTTCAAAGATCTACCTGTACTAATCTGATGTAATTAAAGTACGTTTCCAACTCGGAACGTTTACTTTCGATAAGAGAAAAACATGATTGTATTTCTATCAGATCTCATCAAACATCAGCCGTAAAACAGAATCTCTTGCACTTTTGAAGAGATAAATGTGATATAAAGTGAACTCAGGATTCTGTTACTGTAAGCGTAAAATGAACCTCGTCCAGAGATTAAGAACACATTTCTTGTCCATTTCCTCCTTGCGCACCGCCCGCCATACAAATGTATTTTTTTCTTATCCAACCCTCTCTCTTTTCCGGTTCGCTCCCAACGCTGCTTTGTACACCGCCGTAAGAACCAGCAGCCACGATGAGATACAAACAGACCGGCATAGCGACCACGCATTATATTCATAGAGTACCAAGTCAAAGAACAGAAAGTATGACCGTGTGTATTGAGTTCGACCACTGAAGCTCCACGATGAGAGACTGTTATTAGTTGCGGGTTTTCTAACCCTGCACAGCACTGTTTACGTCCTATAGCTAGCTATACCCTTTTTACTACGATTTTAGATATACGATAAGATATTGTTAGATATACGATAAGATATACGATAAGATATTGTTAGATATACATGATAAGCTCAAATTGGCACGCAGGCCGCTTTTAATTTAGGTCATGAGGGAAGAGGTAAGGGTCAGATACAATATAACAGAGATACACAGCCATTTGAGTCCTAATAACTCTATCAACATATATCATTACATATTGTGATTAGTATATTGTGTGTGGGCCACGACACCAGCAACAGCTGCCTTTGGCCCACGTGTATTGTACTGTTTGTAATTTCATAAAATCACAAATCAGAAATCACGATGAATCGGTCGAAGGCCGAAGAAAAAAAAATGTTATGTTTGCGGTTACCCGACCGACCCTAGAAAAAACCTGGTGACCATAGCAAATTTTTAGTCTACCAATGGCATAAGATTTCCGATTTGACATCTGAAATTCAAAACATACTTCCTTTATTTCACACACTGCTAACACATTAAAGCTTTGAACATATCATGTAAGAATGTGTAGTAAAATTGCACTTTTACCCAGTTTATTGTTCTTTTGTCCTTGTACAATGTGTATGTGTAACATCATAATATGATGTTGAAATACAAATGTCCTGATGCATTGCATTTTTAGACTGTTTAACTGTATTTGCTTATTACTTTGGCCGAAATCTAAAATAGAAAAGGACAGAAAAGTACAAGAAAAAGAGAATCCCTTCTTATTACCGGAAACACACAATTGTTTCCTTGACCTAACAAACACATATATTATGTAGGGGCCACAAATGTCGTCTTGTGATAAATGTTGACAATGCTACGATGGCCTTGCATCTGCCATGTTGCGTATTCAGATTTCTTTCTGGAACCCTGAGAAGAATAAAAAACGCTATGATGTGGTATAAAGATTCCATATGAGCTTTCAGTAATCGTGTTATGACAATGAGTCTCAATTTCATACCTGTTAAGGAAACTGTATGTACGCCAAAAATAGTTACTCAAGCAACTGGATAAAATTTTGAAACAGCCAGACACTGATTGTTAGTCACTGACGAAAGACAGCGGATGCTGTCTGAAACGTCTGTTTCAAAATTTTATCCAGTTGCTTGAGTAACTATTTTTGGCGTATCTTACTACCTGGATGTCTAACGTTCATCAACGAAACTGTATGTAGATGATTCTTCGGCCATTTTGTAAATCACAGTGCAACTGAGGGAACAGTTCCCTTTTCAATGATTCGTGCTTTTTGCGGTTATGTACGAAGTATTACGGCCTGTATTTCATACACGTTGGGCAACAGTTATTAGACGGAACTCCATTACCCACAGTGCATAATGTTCCTTTCCAAATATCAAGTAAGATCCCATCAGCACTGCAAGATGGGGTGCATTATCGAAGTTTAACGCGTAGGCAAGATTTATTTACGCTATGCAGTTCCCATCTTCCAAAACAGGTTGGTAGGTAAGGTTCAGTCAGTGGTGTGGATATGCTTTTTGTACCGTTACAAGACGGTAACAACCAACCTGAACATCAGAATCCATCTTTGTACAGTTCGATTTCAAGTAACATCTTAAAGAGGATCCAGGCATACCCTGGGTAACGCAATAAGGAAGTACTCCCCATTGTGACCTTCCCAGCAGTTTGAGGGGTGAATTGGCCCCCATAACTACATAAACTATCTACAAGCTGAAAACAATGGCCGGGGCAGATTTGCATATAATACTGGTCATACTTTTCTCTACTGGTATTTAAGGAAGCATTGTCAAACCATGCTGAATGACCAAGATACATGTAGATGTTACATAAGCAAGGCTTCTACCATCTACAACTCTCAGTTTTAGGACAACCAACCTTGTGCTCCAATTTTCAACGTTCAAATCTGATTGCCTATTTCTATGTTTTCAGCTTGAAAATATCTCACAGTATAATAAGCTTTGAATAGTTGTGTTTTTAGAAGTGTAGCTTGTAATAGCTTGTTTTATAGTGCAGCCGTCCTCTTTCAAAGAGGACACATCATCCGCCATTATCAGAAACATGAGATCTACTTTCGGTGTCAAAAAAGAGGGTGATATGCTAGAGATTGCAACTCTTCTATCTGGATTTGTGTTGGTGATTGTCGTTGACAAAGGTCGATTAAATGGTACAGTAGCCTTCGGGAATTGCTAATTTCTGTAAAGTTAATGATTGTTGAATTGTCAGTAGGTATTATTCATTACAACTGCAGATTCAGCACTTAGTGATGACGTGCTCGTCTTTGTTACTAAAGAAATGCCTAGTTTTGAGGTGCATGGCATGGCATTTCTCACAATATATCTTTCACAATAAAAGGTAGTGGTCAGACCTGAGACTGAGGACGAAGCATGACGATCGAACTCAGGACCACGGATCCACGGATCCACGGAATGTGATTCAGATGGCCAAGCGCCACGGAGACGTGTCTAAAGTGGAGTAAATTATAATGGATTTTGCCTTTGAGCAGAAGACTACCCCCCCCCCCCACACACACAAACTTAACAGCAATCCATTGATTGTCGCCCTGATGGAGCCTTATTGACCAGACTTCACATCTTCAGGTACACATGGCATATCCTCTAATACTTTAAAAGCATTTGTCTTGTCCCGATCTGCCCTGCTGGCGCTGCGGCAGTCAGATAGTATTGTGGCATATAGATCCAGACTACGATGTGCCAAGGTTTGCAGCCTTACCACATTAAGCACATTATCTTCGTGGGTGGTTAGGAACCGGAAGAAATCTGTTCTAAAATCTTAGCTCTCTAGATAAATGACCCTGAGCTTAACATCAATATTGTCAAGCAGAAAAAAAAAACTTGCAGCGTTTTGATGTCATTTAACTACTTTAACGTGGCGGTTTTGTCTGATGAATACGTGACAACAATGGAAATCCAGTTGTTGGCACAGGCAGGACAGACCTTGCTACATTGCGCGTACAACGCTCATAAGAGTTGCCAAGAGATTAGTGTTTCTAATTTGAAGGCTGTACATGTAAGAGTAGGCGAACACGGATGCACATGTGCACAGAAGCCTATATTGTTTTGGGTGTGTCTTTCTGTTTGTTTGTTTGTGTGTGTGTGTGTATGTGTGTGTGCGTGTGTGTGTGTGTATGTGTGTGTGTGTATGTGTGTGTGTGTCTGTGTTTGTATGTCTGTTTTTGTGTCCGGATATTTGTCAGCATAACTTAATAAACTCTGGATGGATTGTGATAATATTTGGTATGTGGGTAGGTCTTAGCTGAACTTAATTTTCTGTTTTCTAGACATGCTATGGTCTTTTTTTTCTTGGTGGCAGATAATTTTTGAAGAAACTTTTGGATCCCCAACAGCTTGCTGTGAAACTGCAGGGGGTGACGAAAATCCTTCAATGAGGCTAACTTCCAAAAAAAAAGACGGATTCCAATCATATTCGGTATGTAGGTAGTTTTAATAGAGATAAACACAATGAGATGCAAATTCTGTAAGCTGAAGATTGTAATATATAATCTTCATTCCCCTCCAGAGAATCAAGATGTTCAGAAAACACCTGCCTGCTATGCTTGTTCATGTGACTTGAAAGTCAATTCTGCCAATTCAGGCAGTGCTGTCGCTGTTTTGTGCTAGCAGAATCTTCAGGCAGGTGAAAACTTACAATACTACAAACAAGATCCCATGTCAAGAACGGTTCAGGCTTTTGACTATGAAGAAGACTCGCTGATTCTCATCTCGACACCATTTAAGAAATGTTTATTTAAAGAAGGTTAATCGCAAAGGGACATCGTCATAGATGATACGGTCATGTCCATATCGTGAAGTGGCCAAATACGGCTGGATTACGCCACTGACCGAGACTGAGTCAGCCCCAAGGGTGGGTTCTCATCTCTATCGAGATTGGTTCTGCACGCAATGGATAACCGAATGGAACAAGTTCGTATCACCGCCACGAGATCGATATGCGTTTACGACAGTCACAAAAACGGGGCGGTGTTAACACAATCCATTGTTTGATCCAGCCTTGCTGTGTTGTGTTGTGGATGAAGGCTGTTGTGATACCAATTCATAAATAATTAAAGAGTAAGGAATGGATTTCAGAATAATCTGCCCACTTTAAATACGCTTATCAAGTTAGCCAGTGGATCTACGACGTCTCAAACAATGTCGATTCAGGGTTGCTTTTACTCTTCTGTTTACAGATTCAATTCGTCATCATATTCCTGGTATCAGCATGCCGTCAATAGGGTGAAACTTCCAAAGACGATTACGCACAATTATGGGTTCACTCCGGATAGATGATTGAGTTAAGCTGGCCTCGTGACGAACTTTGTCAGGTTTTCCGCGCTCTATGTGCCACTCCAATGCTTCACACACGTTTAAAACGAACGGAAAGGTGCAAAGAGCACCATTAGGAGCCAACATTACCTCCTGACACCGAGAACCCAGTGCTGAGTGGCAGGGACAAAATCGGATTAGATGACGCCCCCCTCCCTGATCGATATTGCCGGACGGTTAATGGATTCGAAAAAGCAGTCGTTTGATGTCAGTAAGATTCGATCGCGTTCCTTCAATAAAACGTGTTGTTCTTCGTCTCACATCAAAGGAAAACAAAACCTTTCTGGCTGTTTGGTTAGCGATCGGTAACGTATGTACACATATAAAAAAGTAATATCGTTAGACCGAGGGGGAATTTAATCTTAGGGACGAGAGCTTCAATATGTTAACATCAATACCTTTCGAAACCTTTTAACAAGAGTTCGGAGACCGTAGTATGTCTAGGTCAACAGGTACTAAAAACGGAAGTTCTGCTGCAGTATAAAGATCACATACTAGGAGGCCCAAAATCAACATTGACCTTCGTCTTCCCAACACCGACGCATATATACAATATTATTGTAATCTATTAAGACGTTGTTGAGTTATGCTGACTTCAAGAATCCGGAAACACAAACACTCACACAGACAGACACATTAAAAATTATATCTCCATTTGTCATGTTCATGGAGATAATTATTCTTGCAGGAAATACAAATCATCATGGCTTCCGTTTGGGCTTTTTTTACAACCCTCATTGAACATTGAAATCGCATTTTCCCGTGCTTCTGTATACATTTAACCCTATCTAGACTGGCCTTTTTATATCTGGGAGGGGGGATCATTCGCTCCCCCCTCATAACTTTTAAACGGTATGGTGTATCATCACCAAATTTGCAGGGATTGATGTAAATGGTAGCCTTAATAATGTCTGTAATTTGTTATTGTTATGACGTAATTTGACGTCATTATGACGTCATCGATGTGATGGTCTACCGCGGACCAAATGTCTGGAACAGCCTACCACGGTGGTAAAAAAGGCCTCGATGTTTCCTAACTTGGAATACATGAATATTGATAAGGACTCGATGTCAATCACTCCTTTCACTATTGGCAACAGTAACTGATTGGTTCACACCTTTGCAGGTGGGATCCAGATTTGTTTTGGTCACACTAAGCCGAGCAGAATTTCCCCGCGAACTTGTCCTTTTCAAATGCGCGCCCTGTCTCCACCCTCATTGTTCTCCAGTTAGCACATTAACAATACCCCAGCTTTTATTTCAATCATTCCCACGCTCAAGCTTCGTACAGACACCATCGTTTCAATTCTTCCTGAGCTACAATTTTGTCTATCTTACCACACAAAAAAATAAAGTCACTAAGAAATCGCAGTTTTCGTTATAACTCACCGACATTCCCGGGTCCTTGATTCCGCGCCCGACCGCTGGAGACGGGGCCAAACTTGCCCAAAATTACCAACAAAAAAACAGCATTTCCTACGTACATTATCTGCGCCTTCAATGTAAACAAATAGGCAAAATTAACCGATAGAATTCCGACAAATAATCGACGAAGTCGAATGTTTTTATTTTAGACAAATCCCGCATGGAAACGTGCGATCTGATAACGTAACTCTCCCCTTTATACATGGCGTCTTTGATCAGGAACTCGTGTACCGGCGTGTCTGGCCCAATCCTACACAGCGACTCATGATCAATAATCAAAACCTATGTTTTCCGAATTAATAACACATCCTTTTTAGTAACAAACCCCTTACATTTTTCGTCATTTTTGTAAAAAAACATTAGGTCAAAGTCCGCATTTCAATACGCGTGATAACAGCGCACACGCCAGCGTCTTAGATTGATGTGCCAAATGTTGCGCCGACATACATATATATTTTTGGCGGCTTTGGTTGAAAAATAAAAAACAGTGCATTCTTATGAAGAGAAAATTGTAACGAAATACACATTAGTGAATTAAATGCTTGGAAATATGGTGACTGAAGACAGTGTCCAGTATCAGGGTGAAGTATCAGGGTGAAGTATTAGTATCAGGGTGAAGTGCCAGAAGTTGGCAGAAGTTGGCAAAAGTTGGGAAAAGTTACGATGATTACCGAGTAGTTTTGAGGCTTCCGGGATTCAGATGGTGGCAGGTGGCAGAAGTTGGCAGAAGTTAGGTGACGTCATCCTAGCTTCTGCCACTAGCCAGATTAGGATGGCAGGTGGCAGAAGTTTGCAGAAGTTAGGAAACGTCACCGACTGTTCAGAAATGTAGAACAGTTATGTAGTAAACTTCGCTAACTTCATTAAAAAATGACAGGATAGTTTCCTGTTTCATGCTTATCCCAAAAACGGAAACTCCTTTTATGACCCACCTTCTCTCTTTAGTGATTAACAATATTCAAGTTATATATATTGTTAAAAATATTCAATATATTTAAAATATATCCACTGGCAGACGTTAAGATGACGTCACTCCTAAGTTCAGACAACACCGGATTTCTAACTTCTGCCAACTTCTGCCACCCCCGGCCGCTGGCAGAATTTACGATGACGTCACTCCTAACTTCGGATATCATCGGATTTCGTCCGGTGGCTTACGGAAAATCCCGATGTTAGATATGACGAAACCCGATTTCAACTTCTGCCATTTCACCCCGATACTTGACATAATTGTTTTCTTTGACAGCAGAACTGGATTAACGCGGAAATTTCTTTTCTTTACAATTACCGACGCCATGTCTGTTTTCTTCATGAAACATACTTGTGGGTCTCAATCGGGTCAATTTATTTTTACATTTCACCCACGTGTTTTCCAACCCGAAAATGTACCATTTGGGTGAATAGCCTACGAACTCCGGCCACCCGGTCGATACAATCATAACAATGTTTCAATTTTCTCGTGCCGACACAAAATTTTCATGAAATGTCTCCTATGAAAGTTTTTGGACAATTGAATAATTCCCACAATTTGCTTACAGTACCAACAAGAAACTTGAAGAATAAACGATATTTTGATTTCTTGAGAGGAGTGAATGAGAATTTACTAATGAGGTCTTTGGTAGTTGAAAAATCGCGGGCAATTATCTCGCTTGGGCCGGGCAACGAATACAATGGCAGTATTTATCACTCATTTGCATTTGGCTTGTGACAGGGCCAAGCGAAATCTTCTGATATTCGCCGACGCCTTCATTATACATTTCCTTTCCACCACGTAGTATCTGAACAAAGCGTACGCTTCATATTTTGGCCCATATCTATTGATCTACAAAGGATAATTTGCCAAAAACACCCATGATCGGAAGAGCAAAAACGCACCGCCATTTTGATGACGTAGGCTGTCTGTTCCATGATGGCTCACGGGAGATATGGAAGGAAATGTGACCCAAAATTTGGTAAGATAATGTTAGATTTCCATGACATCGACTCGAGTTGCATAGAAATGAAAAATTATTGGTATAAATATTGAGTTCGTAAATCAGAAAGATATCCTTTGAACAGCGGCTACAAAGTTCAAAGTTCAGTCACCGGAAGTAGCTTGGCTTACGTTCTCCTGATTAATGCACTATTTTGTGCGCCGTCACTTTTATTCTTACATGTATTTAAAAAGCCAACAAATCGTCTTTATAGGAACTTCTTGCTGTTTCTAGACACGGCCATCGGTTCATGCGATATTTTGAGATACATTTTGAACCGGAGTGCGGTGGGCGGAGCAGATTTGCATAGCAACGCGGATATTTGCCTAACGACCTTACCACCGTGTACCGCCAGACACACGTACGGCTCCGAATCTGACTTCCTTTAAGAGACTCTTGAAGTAACGGAAATGAACTAAACGAACGGACACGGACCATGAACCAGCTTTCGCCCTACTTTATGCTGTATGTTGTAGCAATTGTATATTGCTGTACCATAAATATGAAATGATATATATTGATGGAGTTATTAGGACTCAAATGACTGTGTATCCCTGTTATATTGTATCTGACCCTTACCTCTTCCCTCATGACCTCAATGAAAAGCGGCCTGCGTGCCGATTTGAGCTTATCATGAATAAACAAAGGTTCAAACAAACAAACAATGTTATTGGCTAAATAGGGAATTCCAATAATATCTAGGGTATTAAACAAAAAAGTGTGTCTTATTGATGTTAAGGTCTGCCAAGACATCTAACGTTCATGGTAACTACTCATTCGCCCCCCTCATAACTTCCGAACGGTTTAATGTATCATCACCAAATTTGCAGGGAGTGATGTTCACGTAGTTTTATAATTCCCGTAATTTTGGTGACGTTATGACGTAATATGACGCAATTATGACATCATCTATGTCATTTTTTGGCTAAATAGGGAATTCCCGTAATATCTAAAGGTTTCAAACAAAATAGTGTGTATTATTGGTTTTAAGGTATGCCACGGTATACGACGTCAATGCTAACTACGTTGACGTCAAAATGATGTCAAAAGACGTCATAGAATGACGTCATGTGTTGTTAGCGATCCCTTGGGATCCGCCATCTTGGATCGGCCATTTTGAAATTTGTAAAAATCCTTTTTTTTTCCACTTATGACCCCAAAGGACGCTAAAAATAGACTTAAAAACTTTAATCTGAATGTTTCTGGTAAAAAAAAAACTCAGGTATTGACGATTTTGAAGGCGAAAAAGCCTGATGATACCTTGAATAGTGATATGGTCCACCATCTTGGATTTTGACCGATTACGTCATCAAATGAGCATAAATTATGAATATTAAATCATGAAAGTTACATCTAATAACACATGATGTTATACATGTAGGAAAACTAGTGTGGTTGAGCAAGGAAACCTACGAAATATCATTGTTTTAAAAAAAAAAATATTGATTTTTGCATTAAATGCCTGTCAGAAACCCGTTGCCATAGCAATTGTTGCCAACTAATTTTAGGAAAAGTCACCAAGTTTGGTAGTCCTAGCGTACGTCGTTTGGCTGTTATACGATGTCAAAGTTGGCGCCGGCACTTTTAACCCCTCCCCCCCAGTCCAGATAGGGTTAAATCAAATTTATCTTTGTAATGTAACAAAGGCGCAATCACTAAAGCATGATACTACAATAACCACATATTTACCGAAACATTTGGGAGATACAGTGCTCCAAATTGCGCTCAATGATTCACGTCCCAACGCTCAAAAGGGTTAAAATTATTGCGCTTCCTGTTACACAAAATATGATTTTATCACCTCAATATAGCGTTATCTGAAGGATGCAGCACTACCCTGAAGAGTTCGTTACCTACTGGGCAGATATACGGGCAGACGGTGGGCCTACATTTCACAGTAAGGCCACAGCATGTACATACTATGGATGACATCCTCTGCATCCTCAAACGTAAGTGTCATTTCTACAAGACAGTACGACAAGACATAATTCCCTATTTATTTTTTTTACTTTCTGGTCATCTTAACCATCTCAAAGGGGGACAATTTTTTTTCTTCTTTTTTTCAAAATCGGGCGAAAATCAATGATTCCACTGATGCCATCCATAAAGTTTACTTGATGTTGCCTAGTTGTGATCTTGGAAATATACCTGCAAGTCTAGATATGCCCTTTCCTTAAAACGCATTTGTTCGTGTGGCTGGCTTTAATTCCAACCGCTTACTGATTCAAATACGTCCAGCGTATTTTGTTTTTTTCATCTCCCAATCGCACTCGTCTTGAGTGTATGCCTTGGGTTTGTCTGATTTAAAACCTTACCTCCGCTCCGAACGCTGAATCGTGAGTTGCCCCCAATCACTAATGATTAATGGGCATATCCAATCTTCAAAATTCATTACGGAAGTTTGCTTTAATCACATCCATAGATTTTCATGAAATTTTCTAAGATATATGACCACCTTGCTGCCCTGATATTTCAGACATTGTTAAAAACATTTGACATTGAATTGAACTTGCCGCAAAATACATATATACAACCTCATACCGTCGCCAACCGATGTTAGCCTTTTTGAGTGACATGTTTACAAACAAGTTGTATATAGTATGAACGTCTTGTTTTAGTAAAGAAGTAAATGAGGCCCTCATCTGCATGATTCATGGCTAGAAATGTTCATATCTACTTAAGTTCCAAATGTCGCAAGAATCGAATCCCCGTCATTTACCACTATGGAATATAGTATTTTGACATTATTATGCTCATTTGCATTATTGATATCTATTGCGGTATTCCTCGCTTTTTCAGTTACATATGTAACATGTTTGAGAGTCCTATAATGGCATGCATCGGATTTATAAACCTTTCTGATTAATCATGCAAATTAGCATAGGATCTTGTCAATCATCACTCAAGCTATCTACATACGAAATTCTTGTATTTCCTTTTAAAGTTTGTTACGACATCGGCTCCACCAATTCGCTAGGGGAAATTTCATATGCAGTCACCACGTTTTATGTACGTTAGATTTGATTGGAATTGCAACAGTGCAAGACACGTAGGACTCAGACAGCTATTGCTGATGTCGTGACCCACACACATAATATAGCCGGTTTTTACACTTGGTTGGAGTGGGGAAAGTCGTGTTAAGTGCCTTTTTCCCAAGGGTACAAGATCGGTGGCGTCAGAGGATTCGAACCCGGGAACCGTTGGTTCTGGGCCGAAAACCCTGCCGTTACGCCAATAATTTATGTACGTTAAATATTTTCAAATGTAGATTTAGTTTGTTGCAGTAACGTTAACACCAATGTTGAGCAATTTTTCGACTACGGTTTTCATGACAGTTAAGGGTAAAAAGGTTTTGGTGTTTAAAAGCGCTTGATAAAGTTCACGGATTTTTTTTTATTAACCAACATTTATTTGAAATTTAGCATGTCGGTAGTTAGATCCCGATGATGTATGATGGTTTTTTGCACCACATGCATAGCAGTATTTTCATGTCAGGCCACAGCAAGTAATTTTTTTGGATGACATCAGCGCGCTCATTAATTTTCGCCTGATTTCGAAAAAAAAAAATTCATTGCTCTCCGACGGTGGTCAACATGCCCAAAATTGGCAAATATGTCGTAAACATTGACAGTCTAAGGTGTTTCATTGCATACGAATACCCAGTGCTGTTCCTGCCCATGATGGTATGATCATAACAAACTGTTTTCTGCATTTGTTCTTGTTAATTGAGCTGTATACAACACATCTTCAAGGACATTTTAATGTTGACAGTCTGAGGTGCTTCATTGCACATGAATACCCAGTGTAGTTCATGTCCATGATGGTATAACAAGCTGTTTTCTGCATTTGTTCTAGCAAGGACATTATATAATGTCCTTGTTTCCAGTTAATTGATCTGTATACACAAGGTGTTTCATCGCATATGAATACCCAGTGCAGTAAGTTCCTTCAGATGATCGTACAACAAGCTATTTTCTGCATTTGTTGTAGTTAGTCTATTGAGATGTATACACATCTACAAAGACATGTTTACTGTTGAATCAAGGAGGTTTTATATCATATATGAAACCTCATTGGTTAAATACAGGAATGAAAGACCTATTGGTCATGATTGTAGCCTCAATTCTTGTTTAAGAAGACTTATGATCTCAAAATTTGAAAATATAGGAATCTTGTTTTTTTTTGCCCGCCTTGTTTTTTTTTTGCCCTATCTCATTAGTTTTGGAGTCTGCGGAGGATGTCTTGCTGTGGCCTCATTCAGAAATATGGGGCGGGGGGGGGGTGAAATTTATACTCAGAAACTCCTACAAACTCCTATATGTTCGAACCTTGTTCGACGATGTTCGATCTGAAGTAATTTGATCCGAACGCGTGTTCCATTTGGGGTCACCTGCGGTCACTGTAAGTTTCTACCCCTGCTTACCGCATAAGGATAATAACTAAATTTTCACAAATATTAACCGTTTTCAGGACAGGGCGTTTAACATGTAACAAAGCTACTTGCGGCATGGTTGATGACCTTGAATAGTCAGGGACGATTCACGCCAGTGTCAATTACCACCTCTTCTTATCCGTGCGGCGTGACATGCGTTTAACACGGTGTTCAAATTCATGTTCAGATACTCCAATGTGTAGAAGTACTTTTTTCACAAATGTTAACTGTTTTCTGGAGAGCAAATCTATGCGGGCACATTGTTGTGGACATTTAACATGTAACGAAGCTACTGGCGTCAATGTTGACCTTGAATATTACAAGAATTGTTTACGCCGGTGCCAATTACCCCTTCCCCATATCAGTGCGGCATGACATGAGTTAAAACATCTTCAAGGGCTGGCTCCAAAAAGCATCCACCTTACATCATTAACGGCTCAAAATGACTGTAACGTTTTCCTTGAGATTTCGATCCTGTTTTTTGGGATTTTTGAAAAATGCTCATGATTTTGAATCACTGTTAATTGAGTGCGAATTTTTTGTACATATTTGCCAATTTCAACTATACCCTAAGTCATTAATTAACAAATCCCCCCCAAAAAGTTTTGTTTTGTCCTAAGTCTACGAAAAATATAAAATTAGAGATTTTCATTGACATTTAGAACCAGTCCTTAGTAATGTTTGCCTGAATAAAAGACCTACCTAAAACCGGAAACTAATCGTATTTTTTATCAAAATCTAAACATACATCCATTCACCGCAAAATAACAACATTCAAAGTGTAAAGTCGCTAATTTCGTTTTATTTTGGAAATATTTTCCTGTCCCCATTTACTTTGTTTATCTCCAAATATTTTATTGTTAGCCAAAATATTGTCCCGATACTTTGCCTAACGCGCGAAGAAAGGGGAAAGAATACACTAGCAACAGACCACCGTGTAAACATCGTTTAAAACGTTTTTTTCCGAGATTTCCGTTTTGGGGATTTTTAGAAAATGCTGTTGATTTGGAATTATGAGTAATTGAGTGCGAAATGTCTTTTTTTTTTCCATATCTGTCGACACTAACTATCAAATGATGATCGACATAATACTTAGGATAAGAAATGTATTTTCATTCACATTTTAGCCAGGCTAAAAAATGACGTTTGCCAGAAAAAAGGCCTCCCTAAAACCTTAAAATAATCGTAGTTGGGAACAAAATCTAAAAAAAGAAAAGCCATTGAACGACGCCATTGAAAGTATGTAAACTCGATAATTTCGTTCCATTTAAGCATAGAACGTATACGTAGATACTTTCCTTCCCCACTATTTTCTTTATTTCCGAATGCTTAAAAGTTAACCATATTGCCTCGTGTTACCCGGTAATGTGTCGAACGCGCGAAGCAACGGGAAAGAATACCCTGGCAACAGGCCACCATGGTTGGCCTAATGGTAGCCTGTATATAACACAAGCTCTCACTGCCTGGAACTAATTGGCTACTCTTCATGCAGATGTTAGGCCACTGCCTGGTTACTGCCTGGTGTTATAACAAACAACTACCAGAAATTAAAGGCCAGCAAACTTTAAAGAAATTGTTATTCCTTGTAAAGAGGGCACCAAACATCATAGCCATCACAACGAACACCGAAATTTATTCACGGAGGTTTGTGTCCTATATGGACTCTTGTTGTTTAACAATCCTGTCATGTACACCAATAAAAGAAACCACGGACCACACTTCAATGCTATACAACATTCAAGGCGGGATGAAAAATGAGACAGGTCACGGAAATTAAGTTTGAAATGAACATGGGTCAGTGAATCTCTCTAAATCAGTCCACCCACTAAAACTGCCTCGTCCCTTTTCTCAATCCTCCAGCATAATAATTCGGCCAACAAATCTCGCCCGCTCCATATCCTGTGCACGTGAGCCACATACATACACATCCTCCCACCGTTATGAGATGGTTATTATTATATCAGGTAGCACAACGGGAAAACTGGAAATATGATCAACAGAGCTCCCGGGGGAGTTCTGAAGCGTATATTGACCTTCTGATATATGACGAATAAGAAATTGGTTGTCATCTTGTGATATCATTGCTTCAGCACACATTGGAACGAGAACATCTATTACATCCGAAGAACTGCACTCCCAATTAGAATAGCACTAACCCGTGTTTTTGGTCTTCTCAGTTCTTTGTTTGATCTTTAATTCTCATTGTATATTTAAGAATTGCACTCCAAACTAGAATAACGATAGCAGTGTTTCTCGTATTTTCAGTTCTTTGTTTATCCTCTATTACTCATCGTATATTCAGAGTTACCCCTCTACCGTCTGTTTCTGGTAATGCATTTTACTATCCGCACTGATTCTTCTTTTCCACTTAGACTCCCTTATTCCGTTGGCAGGAACGATGCGCAAGACACGCTCTTGTTGTTAAGAAATCGAATAATCTAGGGGACATTTAACTATTCTTGATTTGATTTATTCGGTTACGGCAAATTGCAAGGTCATATATAAATACAGCAAATTGATTTCTTCCTCAGAAATCAAATTTAGATCTTTGTATTGGTCTTAAATTGCCAACCCTAACCTAAATTATTACTCCCCTCTGTGGTCAAATAAGCAAAAACATAATCTGCCTATATCCCCGTGAACACTTCAGAGAGAAATAACATGTCTTGTATTCATGCAGACTACTGCACATAATGGCAGTCTATGGAAACTAAAGAGTTCTCTAAAATCCTGGATGGCTCTCGGTCAAACCCATTAGCACTTACGGGAACGCCTGGACTAAAATGGACTTTTCAGGGCTTTGTTCAGGGAGATGACGGTTCATTGGGGTGCCGCCGAGGGTCCATGGGGTGCTGACATAGCGAGTCATTTTTTTTCTTCTCAAAATGAAAGTATGCTCAACAGCAGGAAATTCATTCTTCAGGAGATTACTGTGGCGCAAAAGTGTACTTTCGATTTCCCATCTTTCCTCTGAAACTAAAAAGAGTAAATTTAACTGAAAGGCGCAGCTAAGATTGACGCCGGACCTCTGTTATCAACTATATCATTCGCCGTTTAGTTCAAGGTCTGTTGCAAAGAACGATTGTCATCAAACTCACGGTTACCATGGAGCCAATAAATAATGGACAGCTACATGATCTTGTGCCTCATCATCGTCTAAACAAGTAATACTTGAAAATCCTTTCGATTATATTTTTTATCTCCATGAAAAAAGGCTTTTTCATGGATATACTGTTTTGCTTGCGTTTGGTGTTTGTGTGTATGTATTGTCACCGGATGCTTAAAGTCACCATAACTGTAGAACCTGTACATGGATTGTGATGATGTTTGGTATGTAGGTGGGTGGTAAGTGGAGGTAGGTCAAGGTCGATTTTGGGCCCCCTGGCATGTGTGACTGGAACTGCAATGGCGTATTTGTAAAAATCTTCAATGTAGAAGAACTGAAGAGAGGATCGACAGATCGTCATGTTATTTGGTACAAAGATAGGTTAGACCAAGATGTACACACTTAAGTGCAAACTATGCAAATGAGACCGAATTTGCATTAGTAAGGAGGTAAATCGTTTGCATGTGTGTCGATGGATGCTTAAAGTCAGCATAACTGTAGAACGTGTTGATGGATTGTTATGATATTTGGTATGTGGGTATGCGCTGGGAGGAGAATGATCAAGGTCGATTTTGGGCCCCCTGGTTAGTGTCCCTGGAACTACAATGGCCTATTTGTAAAAATGTTCTAAAGGGGTATAACTGAAGAAAGGAACAACAGATTTTCATGTTATTTGGTACGCAGGTAGGTTGGACAGAGATGTACACACTGAAGTGCAAATCATGCAAAGTTAGTGTGTTTGCGCGTGTGTGCGCGTGTGTGTATGTTTGTGTCACCGTGTGTGTATGTATGTGTCACCGGATGCGTAAAATCAGCATAACTATAGAACGTGTAGATGGATTGTAATGATATTTGGTTTGTGGGTAGGTGCTGGGAGGAGAAATGTCAAGGTCGATTTTGGGCCCCCTGGTATTTGTCATTGGAACTGCAATGGCGTATTTGTAAAAAATATTCAAAGGAGAATAACTGAAGAAAGGAGCGACAGATTTTCATGATATTTGGTACGCAGGTGGGTTGGACAGAGATGTACAAACTAAAGTGGTAATTATGCAAATTCGGACTGAATTTGCATAAATAATGAGAAATATCTACTCTATTGTGGGCTTTGAGGTCGCACCATCTGTTGGTCTCTTATCTAGGTCAACTATTCCCAACAGGTCCCAACAGCTGGTGGTCAAACCACAAATGGGAACACTACCAAACCTGTATGTGGATACCCTTTGGCACATAAAATAAAACAACCAGCGGCAAAAACAAACAACTAGGGCAAATAAAACACATCATATATAAAAACAAATTTCATGGAGATTTTGGGTCTTCGGACTCTTGTTTCTGTATGAGATAGATGTATGTTTCGCATCACTCTCTTTCTCTCTCTAGCTCGCTATAAATCTCTCTCGAGATATCTCTCTAGACATCTCACTCTAAATATCTTTCTCAATCTAAGTTACATAACTATTGATTTGTTTTTCTAGCCGAAGTGAATAGTTACACATTGGTGCACCGTGGTTGTAAGATAAGATATATACTTGTAAAAAAATGCTTTGTCAAGTAATTCTCCTCCACGCCCGATACTTTCCCCACAACCTCCTGCCATGTGAACTCGTGGACCTTCACATCTGACCCCCCAGACTCCCTTAAGCATTATCGATTGCAATATCACACATATCTTTCTTAGCAGGGGGGAAATCTTTACCTGCAGACGGCGAGCGCCGTAAGGGTGAAGGCGGATCCGCTGATGGCCACACCCTGTAGCGTGTTGCTTACCCTGCACATCAGGAACCCCAGACCCTCCTCTGGAGTAATACAAAAACACCATTAATTATGAGATTTCAATGTATTATCTACAGCTGAATAACGACATTTAGAAATAGCAGACGCATCAGATGACAATCGGACACTTTTCATCAGTTAACAAAATGGACGTTTACATAAGACTTTCCGTAACAAAGCACGATTGTAGCGGAAAAGTGATTTTTATTTGTGTTCTAAATACACAAATACGGGTCACTGCCAAAATGTGCAAATGTCTGATCTAGATAAATGAATAAACAATACAGGTAACTGCCATGATGTTATAAAAGTGTTATGATTAATCTTCACATCGTAATACAATTGATTGCATGATTTAATTTTGCTTTAGTTGCACATGTTGAAATTAATTTACAAAACTTATTGAATAGACAACAAGAAAGAACACTTGCTTGTGAAAGAGAATAAAAACAAAATGACTTCGTCTACATCTTCCCCGATCTAATTTAACAAAAAAATATTTAAAAGTTAACAAATTAGATCATGATAACGATGATAAATGGTAACTAATAATGATATGATAAAAAATCAGAGAATAATAATGTATGTTAATGGTAACAACTGATAACAATACAATAATTGAAAACATATGTGCTTTATGAAATTTTTTTTATATTCTGACAAACCATTGGCCATGTCAGGTATTTATATATGTTACATTCAAACTACTACTTCACATCTGACAGTATTGCAGTTATTCCAACAACAGACAATTGGCTTGACTTACCTAAAAAAAAAACAGACAAACATCCTTTATGACAAAAACACATGAAAGAAAAGCATATATTACATAGTGATAGAGATAGGACGCTTTCCTTCCTCAAGCGTCGATGGCTTGTATAATATGTCTTGCGCGCTTGTCAACTTAAAATTGTATCTAAGATTAAGTGTCTTTTGGGAGTAAAAAAGTTCGTATCAGCTGTTAGACAATGTTAAACTCTACGTTGCGAATAATAATTAACAATGTAAACTTAATGAGGTCATAGTTTATATTCATGAGATTTAATATTTTTTTTGGTATCGTGCCAGATATATCCGTACGATCCTATGTACGACCTACTTTATTGAAAGCGATAGCCCTTTTGGCACTGTTTCATCGCTCCATGTTCCCCGTCAAAACTCATCCAAAGTAGTCATTTAAAAGGATAGCACATCGTTGATATTCGCAAATCGTCATTATGTCCAGATTCCAGAGATCTCGTCATGTGAATGCTGTCTTGTCACGTTCCGTGCCCGTCATGATCCGTGCCTAATTCAGGCACAGAACGGGATAGAGCCCGACTGTCCCAGACTGTGCCCGGAAGCGCTGTCAATCCCAGTGTCAGTGATTGACGGGACAGTGAAATGACTATTCACGCCCGCGTTTCCATATAAGGCAGCGTGTTTTTGTTTCCCGCAGCCCCACCATCTTTGTTTTTTCGCGGGATAAGGAAGAATGAGCGTAATTCTCGCTCTGTAGAATACATTTCACGCTTGTCTTGAATGACTTAGACTTAGAATTGAAGGGGCACAAAAAGACAGTGTCTATAACAGATGCTAAAAAAAACTATTTGTAAGACAAAATATATCCTATGCTACACTGGGAATCTAGACTAGGATCGGGCCACTTGCTACGGGGTCCCGAGGCAGTCAGCCCGTCCGATCCAACTCCACTGGGAGTTGTAGCCCCGGGGAGTGGACCGGCTCTGTCTCGGGCGGGCTGACTGTCTCTGGCCGCCAAAGGAACTGGCTAACGGCCCGATCCTAATTCTTCCCATGGTAGCTATATTCCAGACTGGAGGTTTACCCAGGCAGCGTTCAAGATATTACATGTTCAAGACTGTACATTTACACCTAGGCACAGTTCAATATACATGTGGTATATATTAAATACCGTAGATTTATTCAGGCACTGTTCTGGATACAAGGTTGCTTTATCCCAAACCGTGCTCAGGCACAGTTCGGGATAGTGCCGGAGTGTCCCAAAACGTCCCTTTGCCCCAGGCACGGTTTGGGATACATGTGGACTGTCCAGGGCTGTGCCTGGGCACGGTTTGTGACAGTGCCTGTGTGTCCCAAAACGTGCTTTTGCCCCAGGCACGGTTTGGGATACATGTGGACTGTCCAGGGCTGTGCCTGGGCACGGTTTGTGACAGTGCCTGTGTGTCCCAAAACGTGCTTTTGCCCCAGGCACGGTTTGGGATACGCGGGCATTCGTGCTAAGACGTCCGTCTGTTTGTGCCACATCAACTACAAGTCCAAATCATCAAAGACAAGCGCGAAATGTATTTTACTGAGCGAGAATTACGCTGATTCTTCTTCATCCCATGCTCGTTCACCAGGACCCTTCCGCTCCACGTTACATCGCTCGCGTAAAGGGCCCTAGTAACATGTGCTGGTATCCATGGTTATTGCAGGTCGACGAGACTTGCTCATGAATAATTAATGAGCTAACCCTTATTTGGCACAAACGGCAGTTGTAGCTCATGAATAGTTAATGAGCTAACCCTTATTTGGCACAAACGGCAGTTGTAGCTCATGAATAATTAAAGAGCTAGCCGTAACACGTAACCTGATTGGTTGATAGATTCCCAGCGTTCTTTGCGCGTTGTCTTCCGATGAGAGGAAGCAAATGGTTTTTAACCCCTCTGGTTGGCTGAAGCTGTTTTGGTGGCGATATCGTCATAACCATGGATGCCAGCCCATGTTACCAGGGCCCTTTACGCGAGCGATGTAACGTGGAGCGGAAGGGTCCTGGTGAACGAGGATGCTTCATCCCAGCGCCCCGAAAAACAAAGATGGCGGACTGCAGGGGAAAAAACCCACGTTGGACAGACTCCTCCCCCAAAAACACTAAGCTCCGCCCCAAAGCACAGTATGGGATAAAACCCCCTGTGTGTCATGAACTGTGCGCCATTGGGCACGGTTCTTGACAGTGCCTGCGTATCCCAAAACGTGTTTTTGCACCAGGCACGGTTTGGGATACGCGGGACAGGGCACGGATCGTGACGCAACAAATGCAGCCAACGCAAATTACTTGGGCTAAGCTCTTCTCGTCACTCTATGGGGATGGAATAGCTTTAATGTGTTTGTTACCATCTCTGAATTGCTTGTTCTAGATAAGTCAATTCCGTATGTTCTCAATCGATGTGTAGTCCATGTATGTCCTTGACAAAAGTGTAATCCGTGTACGCTTTGATTCTTGTTCTGCTAAGATACTAAAGAACGACACGGGGAAGAGATATTGCCTCACCAATTTGTCCTTACTTTAGATATCTTCTTCTTCTCCTCAAGAAGGGATTTCGCGGAGGATTGATCGTAAAGATTTTGTAATGTTCTTTAATTGTGATTTGGTGCCGGAATCCATTCATCTTGTTTGGTAATGAGTCCTTGTGGACGTTATGAAGCTCTGCAGCTGTAGTTAGGATTTTCTGGGCGTGAGCTCTCCCGGCAAACTGATTCCAGGTAAATGGACACCAGGGGAAGCCAAAACAACACTTCGGCTGATATTGCTCACCAAGCGGCAGGTGGCTGGTAGTCAGGGGGTAATTATACGGATTGCAGTACTCCGGCCGCGTTTCAGCAGCTTTAAGAAAAACCATATCGATTTCTTTAAGAAATCTAAATAGTACTTGAGGTGAAGAATGGACAGAAGGTTTTAAAAGGTGACTTGTTGAATGATAGTAAAAAGTCCTGTCATCTACTGAAGAAAATGGTTGTGATGAATGATTAGTACGTTATGCTTTTCTTTAGATGGTATAGAGTAGTCCGAAATCAAACTCTAGGCGTGCTGATTCTTGATAATATGATGTTGTTTTTCACATTGTGATACCTAGTGGGACATACATCATTCGTTTATTTGCTGTTTCAGTGGAAGGGTATATTTTCACAAGGAGGGCTAGCCTTTCCCATTTAACGAGCTCGAGAAACACAGGATCCCACTTTTACGTCCGTTCCGAGAGACGGATGCAGCACCAACCGAGATACCATTCCCGAGAGTTGCACCGAGGTCTCCCATTCAGCAACTAATTGGAACCAGGGGCTAAAAGGTGAATCGGCTGCCAGTTGATTTACAGGAACATCCCTGACTACATGTACACAACAAGCATGTTTGTTTGTTTGTTAGAGGAACTTTGAGCGACTATAGAGGGTGGGGTAGATCTCATTAGTTTCATAAGTTTCATTGAAAGACAAACTTCTGCCTAACACCGTCTATAAAATTTCTTCCAGACTTCAGTTAATTTCTTGACAATCATGCTTTTGCGACTGACTGATTACAGCTATCATCTAGCGACTTTATCAGTAACTTCTTGCTTAGTTCTGGCAAAAAGCATAGCGATATCCAAAAAGCTATCAATACAAATGCAATCTGGCGTGACCTGCAGGCACATTTAGGTGACATAATGTCCGTTTGCCTGCATGTGGCTGGACATTGCTGTGCTGTTATATTGGTTTTCGGCGTCCCAATTGCACAATGTCTTCCGAGAATAGGCTTTATGCAAGGATAGTTCTATGGCAATGTGACCGAATCTGGACGTGTGGCCACAGCGTACGCAAGGGAATGGTTTATGACTCCACGAGGCTGAAACAAAGGAAATGATATTCTGTTCTTCAGCAGATAGCTGGATGGTCTGAGATCATGTTTAGAATTTCTAAAGGTCGGTTTCCCAGGCGCAGCGCATAAAAGTATATTTATTAACCGTATATCACATTTATAACATACATCATGGATGCATAGAATGGGGCCTTGTGAAGGATGGCAGTGCAGTATTTACAGCGTTCTATTCTTGGTGAATACAAATATGATACAGAGATAGAGGATACTAGAAATGAATTAAAGGTATCCGTATATCTATGCGTACATCGTTATATGATCATAATCGAATTTTAATGATTTGTCTAGTTTGATTTTTTTGAGGAACCACCAAGATAGAAATAAGTCACAGCCTTCAAAACGACACGGATCTGTTGCGAGCCTTTTACAGCGTGATGCATCGCATAGTTATACGTATTTTTACGATTTCCCTGCAAGATTTGTATCATTTAAGCTCCCCGGCTTTCCATTGTCAAACTTGAAGAGTCTCTTCCTCCCATCATACTGAGAAGTGCGTGAAATGAGGTACAACAGGGCGGCGATAAATCTTTGGTGTTATGCTTACTGAGGAATTTTTGCGTCCGTGAATATCCCAGCGGGATTCAACAGTGAAGAAGTCTGGTGATTACTGTCATTTCTGTTGGAGAGTATCGCATAAGAGATTACGATAATTGGAAATCTTGCGCACTCAGTGGGGTGCCATAAGACCGGAGATAGCTCCAGATAGATGGTGATAGACTACGTGTTCCAAGTTGTGATTTGATAGCTTGTGACGTAACGGGAAGGGCCCTAACTTAAGAAGCTTTTTTTCACGCGCTCGAACTCACGTCGCTCCATCGCGAGTTGCCAGGAATTGGTCAGGTTTTGATATTGAATGAAATTTAAACACATTAATCTTTAGAAAATATCTGAGTAAGTTTTTTAAAAAATGCATTCGTGCGGTTCATGGATCCTTCGCGCTCTGCGTTACAACCGGTAAACGCTGTGAGACGTTTTTGCAATTGCACATTCCAACTTTGTGCTACGCTAGACTGTGTGCCCTAACTTAAGACACGTACATATTTTATGCAAACGACAGCTGTATATGTGGACTTGGTATATTTTTTTTCTAATCTGCATGGTTCGTGGCAGTTAAAACGGCGTGCTTATGCATTAAGAGATTACTAAATAATCCATCTTAAGTTTAGGCACGCCTTACGTTAGGGCCCCTCCCGTTATACAATGCGCGCTGGCAGATACCGTACTGCTCTTCAAGATGATTTGACCACTCAACAGCATAATAAACAGTCTATTTGTAACGTAACTGAATGCTAGACATCCAGGTGGCAAGATACGCAAGATAACAGTTACTCCAGCATCTGGATAGGTTTGAAAATTTTAAAGTGTTCCAGTTGCTTGAGTAACTGTTATCTTGAGAAATATGCCTAAGAGCAAGAGAGCCGCTAGGAGTATGGTGTACGGCTGAAATTGAAGCATAAAAGGCATATTCATATCTTATGTATGATATATTATTCTCCCTCACTCTCGCAATCATTATTAAAGACGATGATGAAAAACAGTGCAAGGGTAAAGGAATTCATGTTTACATGAAGTACTGGAAGACATAAGAGGTTCCTTACCTTGTGAAAAGAAGGGATGGAAAAGATCGTACGGTATACAGAATATGCCAACAAGTAGGTCGACGAATCCCAAGTTAAAAACGAAACAAAGGGCCGGTGTCCTAAGATGTGGCTTCCTCCTGATTAAGAAAACTAGGAGAAGGTTCCCGAGGATACACACGATAAACACTGTTAAGTAGGCGACAAGGTAGAGCATTATGGCGGGTAGGGGCGACCCTTTGTCAACTGGTCCCATCTGGTATCCATCCGTAACGTTTATTGTGCTGGTTCCATCGGAGTGGTTTGCCTCCTTGGACATTTTCTCCTCGCATCCTGCAAGCACAGTCGGCATCACAGTCGTAGTGAACACTACTAGATCATCTCTCGGCGCTTGCATCTTTAAAGTCAGATCGACCCACAAAGTCAAGCGATTTCCGTCTGAAACTATCTCCAACTTTGCCCGAAATGGTTTCCTCCAAGCGCCGTGATCCAAACAAACCTGACATATTGCTAATGTATCCATGGCGGCTACGGGCCCATATCGACATAATTGCAAAGATATTACGGGAGTAGCCACATAACGTCCGGCGGGCGTACATCACGGTAGGCTTGGTTCTATAACCATCAGATTCTTCTAAAGCACACCGGATTGACTCAACAAACGCTGCACGCCCGGGGAAAAGGATTTCGGATATACCGGGATGATTTTGTGGTCAATCTTGTCCTCCCCTGTGGCCATCAAATTGTTCTGATATGATATGTCTCTCCAAGTGATAGCGCTGGGGCTGCAGATTCCAACACGATCGTCTACCGCCACCGCCGGAACAATACCCGCAGTATCTGCACTCCACAACACTTGTGATCTGTTTCGGCCCACATCTCATAATCCACACGCTTTACTGCAAATGTTCAAACCTCCCACGCTTCAAACTGTGTCAAGTGTTGTTTCCCAGAAGACGAACACGTTAGATCAGCTTTGGTCGGTACCGTTCGTTGACGGAATACGCCCTAACACAGCAGTTGGGGTCCGCATCCCATACGCGCAAAACATTAAACAGCGATGGCATCCCAATGGATAACATCCTGTCCCCTAGCGGAGTCAGCATGTTCAACAAATGTGGCAGGAGTCGATTGAATTCACCCGAGCAGGAAATTCGCGTGAGTAAACGAGTGGGTCCGATGAATTGTACATTAAGGTATAACATGAGCTGCTACGCCGGGGATTGCACAGTGCTGACGACTGATGAGGGAGCCCGAGTGCATCACACTACCATCTGTAACGGCTCTTTGTTTCACCCGCCTAAAGCTGGCAATCGTGGCCTTCACTAAGCCGACAGCCACGGAGAGTAGTTTTCAGTCTGACTGTAATCCTCCAGCCATTCCACGAAATGCCACTGATGTTTCTGAGGGTGTGCCCCGCGCTCATTTAGATTCATATTTGATACGCTATAAGATGGAACAGAACAGCTGTATTTAGACCTATATGCAGCGGCCGTTATTAACAGAAATATCTCTGGGAAAAGGCCACGTTACCCCCTGGCGCATGGCCTTCATACATATGCACAACTACCAGCTGTAAGTAGATGTCAGCTCTGGCCTGGATTGCGCGCAGTAAACGTTGCAAATTTACCTTATCTCTAACTTATTGCCCTGTGAGATATTGCCGTTACCTTTATAAGCCATGGGCGTTATGTAGTGTTATCGTCTGAATGAGTCTTTACTCTTCACTGACGAGAGACTTAAGTACCTGCATGAGGAAGTGCACATCTCTGTCCCCCGGGGAACGCCACTTGATCTTTAAAAAGATAAGCTCGCTCGTCACCACCACGGCTAATCGTTTGATGTGTGGAAATCTGGCCTTTATGGTGGTATTTTTATTTCCCAATAAATCTATTCCTATGAAATGTACATCATTATGAAAACGTGATGCGTACGCCCAGCAACCAATTATTCTCACGTAGATTAGATTTTGTTTACACCAAGCATGGATGATAAATTATCCAAGCATGGATGATAAATTATCCATAGATACGTAGATGGTAGATACGTTTGTGTAGATTTATCATGAGGAGGTAGGTAGGGCACAGCCTCGGGCCTTGGATTGAAATGTAGAATTGCTTCTGTCATGCGGTGTTTTTAATGCAATCAAATGTTAGCTTTCTGTTGTGTCTCATCAAGTCATCACGACACCCCCACGACAGCGAGACACGGTCACATCTAAGCACCCAATTCTTATTTTATTTCCACATCTTATTTCAATTACAAACCCAAAAGCTAATGCAAAACAAAATCACACAATGGCATGCAGCACCTATTGTGGCTTATGCTGACCAATATCAAGCTTTGGACAGAAATATGACAACTAAACATTATTCGGCATTACCATACCCAGGAGATATGGTATCATGGGTAACAAGGCATCTGCGTCAGCATATATATCAAACTAGATAGTCCTGTAGCAGTATATTCGTGTAACAAGAGCTCTTGTCACTATGTATTAGTGTCTACTATGACATGGCAATTCTCTTGTCGACGTTAGTAGCTGCCTGATATAAGGTCGATTCAACACACTATTGTAGACCAACGGACACTGCAACTATGCTGACAAGCACACGTGCGCTCGGTAGATTTTGTATCCTTCTAAATATAATATAACTGCAGAATCATGACATATCTTTCTTGGGAATAATTAAATGAGGCCATGTCGATTTGATTGTATAGATGGCATCCACGCGCGCATCAATTTTCGTTCGTTTAAAAAAAAGGTTTTCGAGCATACTGTAAATCGTTCAAAGCAGCTGCAAAATGAGCAAATATATGCCGTAAATTGCAATCGCAAAAAATATATCGGAAAACGAATGCTAATGTCGTAACATGACAAAGTCAAGAAAAAAAAGGAGAATCTATTGTTTTGTATACCATACTCTGTGTGTTTGGTCATTCGATGCGAATCTGTCTCTTTCACCACACTAAATGTATGAAGCTATCTATCCTTCTTAGCCATGCAATGGTGCGTGGATCATTAATATTATAGTTTAAATAGTGTGCATCTAAAATTTTCTTTACTTTATTTGCTTATTAATTCTTAGTTCATGGTTAAAAATTCTGCTGATCGACAAATCTTGCTCGGTGTCACTGCCTGAAACGTCTGACCGTTGAATTTACGATGTGAATTGGTAAAAAATAACAATCTTGTTTGAACATGGTGATTCCCCTCACTAAAAACAAACAAAAGTCTTGGTTGGTTTCCCATTTTAAGGGTTTTGACGGCGTTCAGCAACTGGATTCACGAGAACATTCAACAGTGATATTGTCTAACTATATGATAACTAACTATATAGTCTTGCTAACTATAAAGTCATCACCATTCATCAACAAGGTTATAACAAAGTCACCGGCAGATAGCTCGTGGCGCTGTAGCTTTTCAGTCAACCTTTCATTTATGACGTATTTCCCTCTCGATAAAGGCAAATGTCAAACAACGCTTCCACTTGTAAAGATGCCAGCGTTATAGAAAAGAAGCCTCATGCCGTAAATCCCGGAAAGACAGCTCAGTGCCCATGATTTATAGGAACCAGATTCCACAGAGATACACAATTGCCAAGCTTTCTTTGATCTTCAATGAATTCATTTATCATTGCTTCTACATAGTATCAAGGGGGGATAGCACAATCGCCATGAAGAATTGTAGTATAAACCGCACCTTAAAGTATCAGCCGTATCAGGCTAATGATGATGTGCTAGATAATACGTTCAGTTTTGCGAATCACGCCATTAAGATGTGTTTTGCCTGGGGACCTATGCAAGATGCTGTCATCTCCGCTTGGCAGGTAATAACATCGTTGACGTCGTCTAGATTTCTCTCTCGCCGAGGTAATACTATAGCCGTCGATGTTTAAGGACGTGGCGTTTACTTTTCATCTGTTCTTGGAATTGCGATCGATGTCTCTCTGGTTCCAGAGGTCAGGGCATGCATGTCTAATACAGTTTCTTTCCGCTAACGAAAGGCATAAAATTGTCTCTGCGTTATGAATGCTGTTCTATCGTACTCTCAAACTGCAGTTTGGGTGTCTGAGGTTCAAAGCATTAAGCCCAGGGTACACATATCTGAATATAGCCTCCCGACCTCACCCCCACCATGGTCGAAAACTGGTACTCGGCTGCACCAGCCGAATATTGTGAACTTTTCAAATCATTGGGCTGTGAACAGTAGGTCTGGAATGGGTTGGCTAGTGGTTTGCTGGTGGCTGGGAGTGAGTCAGAAGTGTTCAGGGTGTGTTTGAAAGTCAAACTTGACTCTTAAGCTAAAAAGTCAAGTTTGACTGCTTTTGGCCTACCGCCAACCCTGGTTGGCTTGTATTCGAGCGACAAGTTCAGCTATATCTAACCGGGGCTTTAGTGTGTAACCCGGCATTCGTCCCAGAGCAAATATTCCTCCGGACCTACTCAAAAGCTAGGCGTGAAATAAAAAAGGTTCAAGGTTGGTTGGTTATTGTGAATAAAGGTAACTTATGACATCTTACTAAAAATAAATCAGACATTAGAAACGAGATAAATCACATGTCAGTCAGTGGTCATATTTCCAAATGGAAATATCATTAAAAGAGATGTGTCGATTCATCAACAAAATAGTCGGAAGGCCTGAGGGAAACGGTCATGGAAAGACAATGTTACACTTTGAGTCTTTTATCCGAAGAAGTTAGTCCCATAATCAGTAGAATTGTCGTTACAGACTACCCTGTTGAGGATGAATTGTCGTTTGCAACCGGAAGACGACCCCACCCCCACCCGCAAAAGTTTTCCCCTATGCAAAAACGACCCCCCCCCCCGCCCATAAAAATATCTTGGGGACACTTTCACATTGGGGATACTCTAGCATGGGGGATAATTTTGCTTTGCGATTGTAGACCCCTCTGCAAAAGTGTCCTTCCATGCAAAAGTCCCCCTATGAAAAAGGGTCCGCCATACACACGTGTACATGCATGAACAAGTAGCTATATAGGAAAAGCGTAGTCCAAGGCCACCAGAAAAGTCGGACATAAGAAATCCTTGCAAACATGGAGACTCCTCAATTATAGATGAACTATAAATCCTTGCAAGCAAATTCAACATGTGTTTCTATGCCCAGAGGGAATATGAAGGCGTCACGACCACACTATAACCACACTATAGAAGGCAATATCGGTGCAGGCAATTTTCTTCCAGCTTCAGGCTTCGGCCTCATGTAATATTTACTGGCAGGCCTATCATCTTCAAATGCTCCCGGTATAATCAACAAGGCTTAAGACCGGTGCACATGGAGATCAATTATAGATATGTCCTAATCCTGCTAAGCTCGGAATAGGTTATGATGCAACTTTACCTCCCTATGAGGAATGCCAAAAGTCGTTATGTTCACAAGAACAATTTGTGTGGATTATACCTACTCTTCAAACAACCTTAGCAATACGCGACCATTCTTGCCCACAGGGCCAATGAATTACTTCAATGAGAATGTATAGAATTGTAGCAAACACGCATATAAATACCAGGAAATAACTGATGAAAGGATCAAATAACAACAACTGTCACCGTCCGTATCATAAGAACTGGTCATCTTGATCTAAGTTGCTCTCAATGAGTTGAGTTTTAAGAGGTTGTTACGGTAGCCCCGAATCCAAAAACAATTGCGGGTACCAGAGTTGGGGTTTTAATGGTTCACGAATGTCTCAAATCTACACGAGTCTTATGAAGTATAGTCCTTGTCTACTGAACTGCTTCCGTAAGCCTACTTCCCATTATAAACGCATCGGAGCTTCCTTTGTGTTACCGCGCTACTTAAGCGTTTACTTCAATGTCATTAGATAGATGCCGTTGCTTTAGGCAATCTGACAACGTCAAGTCGTCAATTTCTTTCATCTATTATTGTCGTCTTCCCACATTTGAAACCACCATATCACATCGTTATTTCATGTCTATTACCTCTAATAGACAAAGCGTTTCTACAGAAGTAAGCATAAGCACAAGATACTCTCACAGAATACATAGAAGACTGATATTTTTAAGGAGTAATCGGAAAAGGTATTTACAATTCTTAGGAGGTCCGTATGTTAAACGTTCTCGATGGCTGCCCTGTTTTTCTTTTACCAGCAAAATTTGGCCTTAACAACACAACAAATGACAGTCGTTGAACTATATTTCTAAACCAGTTCAAGTATACCAACTTTCGTATTCAAGAACCTAGTTTACATTAGAAAAAATGGAGGACAGTTTGCTCGCCTCGCTACCTATACGCTGATTTTAGCTACAGTACACAGATTACAGGAAAGATACTTCGTAGTAGCAATTTCATTACAGTGAAGGTATTCTATTGTTACAGTAATAAGAGGTGTGCGCAATGATCCATAGCTTAAGGCTGTGAACTGTTTATCTACACACTGCAAGTGTACGTTAATTGCCGTGTTGTTATGTCTGAATTTAAAAGCACTTTAGGATTCGAGTCTGGCGCCTACTTAGAGGGATTCTTTCACATATAACGTCAAAAAGCTTGCCACGGATAGCACTTAGAACATGTAAACTACATGATTTACCGTTATTGTGACTGCTTGTGAATTTATGAAAATATGTTCAACAGCGGATAACTTCTAGAAATGTTAATAGCAATATGAAAGAGTTCCTTTACTACAGAAAGTTTGCTTTAAGTGTGAGCAATAGTTTACTAATTACCGCATTAAATTGAGATAATGTACGAACAAGGGTTCATTAACCGCATAAAGTAACTAGACTTGTTCAACATTGCGTTCTTTTGATGTACAGCGAGCAATGATATTGTCTTGGGTGTGCGAAAGTGGTTTTCAATTAGAAGGCTCTTGAGTTTCTCATAAAAGGGGGTTTCTGGCAAGTAAGTGGCAACTTGATGATATCTTTAAATTTTGCCGGACGTGTATTAAGTGTAGATAGTCCAACCTTGACATTGAATATGAAACTGAGGCAAGATGTTCCACGATACTGTGAGCTTTGATTTACACTTCAAGAAAACTCAATATCACCTGAAGGTCGTGACTTGGCACTATTTCAATAGCTGCCATTGAGTGTACCTAGGCCATTCGTCTAATCCTAGTGTAAGGCCCGGCTGGTCAGTTTTAATCTGGAACCATGTTACTGCTCAGTCAGCCGTGACATAGGCCTTGGCTGGTGGTCAAATGTCGCAATCACTACAGTGGCCAAGTTAACCAAAGCTTTCAGACAATTAATTCAGGAGGTATAAGGCCACATCTGCTGTAGGGAACTAGGGAACGTAACGACGTGTATGTGTATGTGTGTGTGTGTGTGTGTGTGTGTGTGTGTGTGTATATGTGTGTGTATTTTTGCCTGTGTATATATGTGTGTGTATGTTTGCCTGTGTGTTTGTGTGTGTATGTTTGCTTGTGTGTATGTATGTTTGCGTGTGTAAGTGTGCGTGCGTGTGTATTTGCGTGTGTTTGTGCGTACGTATGTCTGTCGGTACGTGCGTGCGTGTTTGTCTGTGTGTGTGTTTTTGTGAGTGTATTCGTGTGTGTATTTGTGTGCGCGTGTTTGTGTGTGTTCGTGTGGTGTTTGTATGTATGTGTGTTTCTGTGTGTCTGTGTGTTTGTGTGTGTGTGTGTGTTTGTGTGTGTGTATGTGTGTATGAAGCATATACATTAGAAGTCACACAAAGTCAAAGGCATGCTATTTGTGTTAGCGAATTTACGATTGATTTAAGCCATCGTTTCTCGAGTGCTTTCGTGTATGTTGGCCCTACTTTAATGTTGTAACCGAAGTTACAGTTGTCGACATGGTAATTGTGGCTACACGTATAAAAGTTTGAGACCCTTTAGACATTGGAACAGACTTATTGGTTGTAAAGATAGACATCGTCGCCTTCTAAAGCCAGGGCGGAGCAAATAATTCTGGTATGTCAAGCTGCTCTTTGTAGTCGATAAGTGGATATTTTTTATGTAACATTGCGATGATAAACAGGGGATGACTAGGTAGTGTTCTTATCAATACATGCATACCTAACTCCCCGAACATGGTATCCGACCAGTAGCCAACCAAGGTTGACCGTAGGTCGAGATCAGTCTCACCAATTTTAGATTAAGAGTAAAATTTGACGCCCAAACACAGCCTGACCACCACTGACTTACCCACAGGCACCAGCCAACCGCCAACCAACCCATTCCAGACCTCCCGTCCACAGCAAATTGTTTTGAAAATTTTCGCCGAACACCAACCAACAGCGCCGAACCCCAGCCAAACAGAGCCGACCTAGCTCACGAACCACTCTCAACTATGATTGGGGGACATTCGGCAGGCCATGTTCGACTATGTGTAAACTAGGGCTTAGAGGAACATAAAGCCCTCCTCTTTGAAAAATCCCTCAACATATAGTCGCGTTCACGCTTGAACGTACCCCGACACCTTTTACTCTCTTCTGGTTTGCTAATCCAACCGTGGTTATGTTCTGAGGTAGAAGTAAGCTTATTTCCACTCGCACTGGGAATGGGGCAGGCTATGAATATTGTAATGACAATTTTCAAGCAAATATTACGCTTGGCCGGCTGAGGAGATGGCGACCTGAACTGTCAAAATTGAACCACGCTTCGGTAAGATTGCCAAGATGTTTCCGAGAAATGAGATCTTCCAGTGTGATGGAAACATTACGAAGTTCGTCCTTTTACCATCTCCCTAAGCAGTAGTTTCTTTATTCAACTCTGACAAACGTCACGTATTATCAATAATATAAGTATAAACATTTCTTGTCGTCGAACTGTCATCGTTAAAAACCGATAGCGGGTTTGAAGTAGGCATGTGTACAAAATATCAAAATCACAACGTAGCACATATTTAGGAACACGCCAAATAGAGGCCAACCAGTCCCTACGTGAACTTTTCACAGTAATACAGTAAATCCAGGTCCAAATAGCTTTTAAAATTGTAATTTCAACATGAAGTCTCCATCGATTCACCCGTGACTTTCGAGCTCATGGAGCTCCGATATAAACCCTGACAGAAAGGCAATCCCGGAATCACCCAGCGTACTGTCTCACACAACCGGCGGTCCGCATTTGCCATTCCGAAAGCCATCAAGCTTAATCGGGGTCCCGGTTCCCAAATATGCGCTGGACGAGCTAGAATGGAAAACGGCTGACCCTATCACAAACGGGGCGATTCTTTTCATTCTCCGTCAGGCGACAGTGCAGTAACCCCGGCCTCTGTCTCCCGATCGTTACCGCTAGCTCGAGTGCTTGCACAGCCCGGCTATGAAATGTGGGTTTGAATAGGTAATCCATAAGCACATTCATCGACATCTGCCGTCCTAACTATATTAGATCCAACGGATTCTGCGCTATGATACATATATGAATTATGCTGTCTCTCCGCCTTTATGGTTTTAGCAATGAAAAATCATCTACTCCTTTGGAAAATTCTGAATAAAAATCAATACTTAAGAGGCGAACAATATTACGTATTATAACCGTGGCCTAGATTTTCTACGGTTGATAGGTCTGACCTAGAAACACTCTGTTTATTTATCTACATCACCCCGGCGTTCCGTCTGATGCTGAAATTCAGTTCTGATTTTGAACGTCAATGGCTTCTTACATGCACGGGGATTTAATTTTAAACAGCATCAATTAGATATGTATCTCAGTTCACAAATGACGACCAACACGATTAAAGTTAAAAAGGCAAAACTGGAATTTACTGAGCCAAATTGCTAAGATGTGAAACAAGCAGCACTCGTTATAAAAATCAGTCCCAGTCCATTTTAAAAGTATATCAATTATAACCAAGACAAAACCATCTTTCTTGCAACCTGAAGATCAAGAAAACTTGCTGGGAGGGGGGGGGGGCAATATTTACCCATTCCGCGAAAGAAAATGACCTAACCACACATCAAGTTTCACGAAAATCCATCCGTAGATTCTTGAGTTATGCTGCTAAAACACATACATACATACATACATACATACATACATACATACATACATACATACAAACATACATACATACATACGTACATACATACGTACATACATACATACATACATCCTGGTAGCTATTGTTTGCATGCATGGATGCATGCAAACAAACCCTACCAGAAACATGACCATCTTGGCGAAGGTAACGGATGTATTTAGGTCGCCTCTGCAGGCCCGCCCAGGTGAATGGTAATGTGGTTACCCAGCACCATCTTGAGAAAGCAGGCGCGAGCTGACACATTAGAATCTCCCTGTTGCACATGTAAGCTAAAATGGGGCCATGAGTAGCCTTAATGTGCCCTTGATGTTCTCTCATTTATCATCCTGTCTTGTTGAATATCCCACCAGCCGACGCTAGAAGGGAGCCGAACGATACGGGCAGGCCCGAGAAAAAAATTTTGTGTTTCCGTTTTTTTTTTTCCGATCCGCTTTGAATGGTTGGTGTAGGAAATTGTAGTAAAAATTTTGCTTCTTTGTTCAGTTTATAAATACAATTGTGCTTGAACAATAAATACGGAATGATGTTAAAAATGCCATTATCCTGATGCATGCCAGTTTTGCAATGTTAAACTGTATTTGTTGGATCACTTCGCTCGAAATCTAGAGAAAGAAAGACCAAGAAAGGAACCAGAAACACAACATGCTTTAGGCCACAGACGATATTACCAAGGGTTCTCTGTATCGTAGGCGTCTTTGGTGGCCCCTGCTGGCAGAAGACATCAACTGTAAAACGTTCAGTGTTAATGATAAGCCCTTACATCTATGAAGCCTCTGCGCCGGTTCCCATAGGCATGTGTGGGCCCCTGAATACGTACATGCACGGGCCAGTAGATCTCAGTGTATTGTTTGTCTTCATCCAATCTAGCAATGTCACAACACATTTCCACTACTGGGATAGATGTACATTTTCCTTTATCTTAATGCAATGTAGTAATGCAATTAACATCTATTCTATAACTAGCAGTATGAAAAATAGCATTATGTAAATCATTGTCTTAGTGAAGTGCAAAAAAATCTAAATGTGATTTGTGTTAGAGCAGCACACCAATTGACTACAACTTAGCAAGCATTTCAAATTATACCTTCACAAAATCTAACTTCAAAATGCTGGAAAGATGCCAGCTTTGTAACGAAATTGCCAGTCAAGTTAGCTAATTTTGGCAGAACACATTCATAGCGCTTTCTTATTTTGATAAGTAACGATATAAGCATCGACTGAAAGTCGGACAACTTTGCTCAAGGTATACGTACGAGACATCAAAACTATACAATTCTTTTAACATTCCCTCTAGACACAAAATTACTAGGTGGTAGTGAAAAACTCATAACAACAATGGCGTTAAAATGGCGTGATATATTTTACAATCGATACTGACAAACTGATTGCCTCTTGCTTTGCTGACGTCGGGCAAAAAAATGGCGGTTACGAGTTTTCCAGCTCTGGCTGGACTCCCCATTGTTAGATTTAATACTCAGGGCCGTATCTATTAGGTTTGCACTGATCTACTGCTGGGAAATCATTTGTAACTTTTTCAGCTTGGAGAGAAGCAATCTTGGGACGCGGCGGTACATATCGATCCTCCACGGATCACTGAGATAAAGAACCGTTAATTTCCAGGAAAACATATGTACTGCGATCCCCTTCTCTTGATATAGGTGTCGGCAATTAAAGGCGTTTCAATTACCTATGAGCAAAGAAATCGGTCACTAGAGAGTTGCTTAAAGCTCTGGATAACATGTATGACGCACCAAAGCTTGATGATGTTCCCAAAACAGATGTAGCAGATCAACAAGACGCAAGTCTTCAATGAAATATCTAAAACCATGCCTGGAATATTAAGACTAGGTTTTTAGATGAATAGACGGCCGAGATTAACGAACTCAAAAGTCGCAAGAAAATTCAGTGAGTTTCGACAAAGTCTGGACATTGAACCGAATTATTTGGTAAGCGCTTTACTTTGTGGAAGCTTAAGGAAATAACATGTAAATGTATTGATATTCACCATGACATCAAGAAGAGACAAACTGTCTACTGCATGCAGTCGATAGGTCATACCAGGAGGTCAAAACATGAATCAAAGTCAGTTCAATTAGTTCAAAATCCAGTAGTAAGCAACTTTGTTCGAGACACCCGCGGCTATCATGATTAGTAGTAAATTGTTCAAGAGTATGAAGATATGGGGAGCATCCGGATGAAGTTGGACTCACTATTCCATTAGCGTTCTGTAGACAATCGTTTCTTTGAGAGTAATAGTCTATAACAGATACAAGAAATGCAACTGAAGACGATTAATCTTCTAAGGGCATCTAACATAATCTCGGTCTGATACCAAGCATATAACTCATTGTGGAGTGAATGGGCCATTGTAGCTCTGGATCCAGTTAAAAGATTACTTCCCTCCGTCGGGAGAGGGATTGCGCTTCATTTACTAAATGTATCTATCCATAAAACATAATAAATCTCAGCTCGACAATCTTTTTTACAGTCTAAAGAACGGTATGGAATATTTCGAGGAAGTATCATCACTGTACCTATATTCGAGGACACCAGACAAAGAGGCGACAGTGGAATCTTCGGGGTCTAGAGTCATTCCTGAAGGTTAATTCATAGAGTGGATCAGCATTGTACCAGACTAAGCAAGTAACCATCTGGGCAAGAAATCTTAAAAGTGGTTTTAAGGTACCAATGCACCATCAGGTGATCTTAATGTAGTAATGGATTCAATACTTCCTGTGCAATACTGTGTGACCAGTGAAATACTTATCAACAAAACGTGCTCATCTGAACGAAAGGCAAGTCCCGACAAGTCCCGATGTTGGGCCCCTTGAGAAAGGCACTTTACACCAATTTCCTCACCCGTCTCAGGCGTAAATGAGTACCTAGTTTTAGTTAGGGACGTCCCTCGGATATGACGTTAAATGGAGGCCCAGTGTCTGAGGAGAGCCGCACCTCGAACACGTTAAAGAATACGCCACACTTATGATCGAAAATAGTAGGGTCTGTCCAGGTGTGAGTGAATCACATAGATCTGTCCGGATATGCAGCCTGTACTGTTCAGCATGCCATGAGGTGGTTACCGGATATGCTACACAAACAAAGGAGAACACCCTTGTGATTGCACTCTGCACATTAAAACACTCCCAAGATGAGGAAAAGAGCGCAGTGCCCTTACCCATGTTATCTCGTACTTTCTTCGTCACACTAGTCGAAGGAAATTACTTGTTTCCCGTACATGATGATAGATGCAAGATGTTGCACTTGGAGGTTGGGAGCAAATTGCATATATGTTTTCGTGACACTGTGATCTCAGCTCAGGTTATCATTTCTTGTCCTACTTCAGTCCTACTTCAACTTAAATTTGTGGCAAGCATCCCCACCCCGAACTTCAAGCACGCAGTGAGATAAGCAGAAGGTAACAAGGTAAATCGTTACTTACACACAAATGTAAAAGCCAATTCTACCTCATAATTTCTCATAAAGTCTCATAATTTCTTAGTGGTAAATGATGGAATTTCATACTTGTGAGATATGTAAGTTAGTTAATTGTGCACGTGCACATCAGTATGCATAAACATGTTGAAGATGAGGTCATTTGCATAATCTATCCATACATACAGTATAACTTGCTTTAGGAGAGTATACCACCATTTAGAATAGTCAGCTACAGCCTTATTTGCATAATGAAAGAAAATTACAAAAGCTTTAGATATCTAATTGAGGCCATGCCTTGCCGTTGTTTGTTGGTTGTGTCGAGTGCGCTAGCTACAGGCACAGATTCTGATGGATCTCTCCACTGAGGTGCCTCCTAAGTTAATTACAGCAGATAGCGTTCCCGGCTGAACGCGATGTCTTCCCTTATCAAATGTGCTTTCCAACCTACTCTACACCTCGGCATCTTAATTTGTGCATAAAGTACAATGTTAAAACACGGCTGGTTTAATCTTAAAACCTTAAGAGGGAGCAAAATCTAAATGACACACAAAAAGGCAATGAAATGTTTCATACCTAAGGCCACATTAACCCTCATCCGAGCGATAAAATTTTGCGACGAATCTGGCCGTATGAGGTCCAAACGGACCCCGTTTTGTTTCGCACCCTAAATATATTTCTGGTGAATGTTTTTTGTAATTATTGTACATATACTGTGTCAATAATCTATGGATAATATTTGACAATGTCTTGTGTGTCAAAAACTAATGCTCATTATCATAATTTATGCCGCAAATGAGGAGAACCCGCACTTGCTTTAAAATCTACAATACCCCCCTGTTTCAACATGTTAGTGCCCTATCAACTTCACTGAACAATAGTATTACTTCCAAAAGCATTCGTATAGCATTAAAATGCTATCGACTAAAAGAACTAGTTGATGTGAAAAAACAAATTTTTAATTATCTAATTATGCGCCATAGTCTGCCATCTAGACACATACATACTTACACCCTTGTCAATATTTATCACAAAGATCTTTTCTGTTAGCTTTTTTTGTGATTTATGTTGCTATATTGTTCAATTGATCTAAGGATATTCTGACATGTTATTAGTGTAAAAAAAATAATACTCATTTACAAAAATCAGGCATCTCTTTTATTTACCCAACCTGTCTTTATTTTACCATATCGCATTAAATTTGGAGTCCGCATAGGATGTCATCCATAAAATTTAGTTTCCGTGGCTTAATTTTATTAACTGAATTAACAATAAGCACATTATGTCTCAGAACAATCTGTCTATGAAAACTTTGCATGGGTATTTAAAAAAATCCACATCACTTACTTCGACACGCTTGAGTGGTGAAACCAGACGTATGTGTGTGACCTTAGTATTCCATACCTTAGTTTCCCTAAATCCCTATGATGCATAATGCAAAAACGCATTTTCGGGGCAATTTTTGGGAACTGAGTCCGCTTGCTAACATATAGGTTTTTGATCGGTTTGTCCAATGACCCTATACAAAAGACCATAAAAATCGATATATACATTTAGAAGGTTGAAGCCAGATGGGCGTATTGAATCAACGTTGTGAGTAAAGAAAGGGGATGTATCTGGACGGATTCAAATATTGGTACAGCAAAAAGAATTCAGATAGAAAATATGATAAATTTATATCATCTAATTTTCACTTTGACTCAGTGACACAATAAGTTTAAACGATAATAGTGTTATAATGACTGGTTTTATTTGCAAACAGTTGCATACACATACCGTTGCAGCCTTTCCCGGCTGAATTGGGGTATGGGATAAAACATTCAATTGCTCATACAAGTTTTACCATAACTCAACATATTTAAAAACTATATATATACACTTAAGTCAAGAACTACAATTCATTCAATAACTCTACGGTAAAAGGTAATGTGGTGTTCTTAAATCTGGAAGTTCTGCAGCTGAACGGTGTGAATTTGTCCTTTGACCTTAGATCCCTGCCATGAACGCTTCCCCGTTTCGGAGGGAGCCAACTAGAGAAGGTGGGGGATTTAGAGATCGACAGTACGAATTTCATGCATAGATTACGGCGTCTCAGGTACAGGGAAGTGAGTGACAGCTGTTCTAATGCTCTGTCGTAGCTGACATAGTTTTTACCTAGAATCATTCGGCACGCCCTCTTTTGTACAGCTTCTATGTGGTTTGACTGGAGAGTAGTGAGACCAGGATGCCACACAGGGCAAGCATACTCTAACAATGGTCTTACAAAACCACAGAAAACAAGCGTTAAGTCATAGTTAACAAGTCCATGTTTCTTTAGGACACGTACCAGATAAAGCCTACGGTTAGCTTTGCTCACTATCGAGTTTACATGAGTGGACCACTTGAGATCGGCCTGCAGGATTACACCTGTTCTGAATGGGCAGCGGGTGGTTTCCCTCCCAGTATATATATATACCCTCCCAGTATATGTATAATATGTATATATATATATATTGGGAGGATAACCACCCGCTGCCCATTCGGCCTCAAAAAGGCTATTTGACTACTTTAACCTTATCAAACTTACTGTTCTATGTATGTGGCACCGTTGAAATACGTAACAAACTAGACTGCAGTGCCACATTGTCCTTGTCCGTCCAAAAGCAAATTATAGAAATGTTTCCAGACAACAGTTGTGTACAGCACGTTGTATACCTTCAACATGCTGTGTCGTTTTGTAATATTACATATAACAACTGCTACGGTTTAAAAAAAAAGTACTTGCGTCATCTCGCACATACTACCAGACCAGTGTTAAGAAAGTTCGAAATGGAACGAAAGAGAGCGAAATGTAGCGAAATGGAACGAAGTGGAATGACTTGAAAGGAAGTGCGAAGTGGAACGAAATGGAACGAAATATGAAGCAAACTGAAATAAAATCGATGAAAATGTGAGGAAATCGTACTGTGGAAGGTTTAACATACACAAGTAAGGGTAAATGAATATAACGTGTTCTATTTTAGAATTTTACTTAGAATGTGCAAAGGTTCAATTTTTATGCGTTGTTGTGTTTGCGTGGCTAGATTATTCTCTCAATATCCGCGATTGTTACCGAGAGCTTTGGAAATACGACATGTAACGTTAACGATAATAAAGTACTAATGACCACTGCGTTAGGCACGAAATACTAGCCTGGAATCCATCCTATTTAGCTTCCGGCCGCTACCCAAGCTCCGCTGCCTGGCCAATTGGCCAGGCAGCGGAGCTTGGGTAGCGGCCGGAAGCTAAATAGGATGGATTCCAGGCTACGAAATACAAGGACATGGAACAGAGATGAGATGCCCAAAGAAAATATCATATAGTGCAGAAGTGAGCGGTAAATGGATTAATATACATTTTCAGAATGTACATACATTTTCAGAATTTACACCGAATGAGCCAAGCTTTAATGTTTACAGCGCTGTTGTTGTGTTTGAGTGGGTTATCCTAAGATGCGCCGCACGCAAATGATCCGCGATTGTCATACCGACGGCTCGGAAATGATATACTAATGAACTATTGCGTCATGGGCGTAATACACCCCGCACCCGGACCCACAACACAGATATGGATTGTGTGAAACCACAATGAAATAGCCCTCTGTAGATATTTCTGTTTGCTCATTCACGAGGAAACAAAGAGAAGGCATGAAAGCACTAAACATGTATTTCACGGTTTGGCGGAAGTAAGGCGCTAACATGAGGGATTTAAACAAAGAAACTGTGACGACATACTTCGCAAATAAATGTTCTTTGGAAACAGATGGACTTCTGACTGCAGATCAATTGATAGATCCAGAATTGATCTACTTACATAATATGTTGCGGGTGCTCATGAACTATAGCTAACCGATGAGCTTAAAAAAAAACTATCTATTATATGATAACCTCCTCGCCAAAATTAAGTGGCAATAGGACATTTCATAAGCAAAGCTCTACTTTTGCCTTGAACAACAGCGTTTCCGGGTTATTTGGCCTAGGGTGATCATCATGGCTTCACTGCCCTAAACACACTCTGGTGCAGCACCATTTAGTTCGCGTGCTCAATAGATTTCGTGATTTTCCTCACATTTCCATCGATTTCAATTCAATTTGCTTCATTTTTCCTTTCTATTTCGTTCCTATTTTTTTCATTTCGCACTTTCTGTTGTTCCATTTCGTTCCATTTCAAACTTTCTGTAGTTCCATTTCGTTCCATTTCCCACTTTCTGCACACCCGGGCCCTTGCAGACGACATGCTATCAACTACATACGAATGCATGAAAGGGATTGTGAGTTGTAGCTGCGAACGTACGGACAAGACCAACCAGAATACGGCCTTCAGGAGGTGACCCTCCTTCCCGGAGGAAAAAAAATGCCGTAAAAACACGTTGACTGTAAAAGTGAAGAGCTGGCACTATGAACCATCCCGTCCTCCAAAGTTCCTTCCATTAGGAAATAATCGATGGGACCTTCCAGCCAAGCCAGCAGTCCCGACAATAAATCTATTACACACTCAGGGCCAAGATCGCCAGGACTGCAATTACTTGCGGGGACTTTGATGGATGACTCAGAAATGTTGTGCTCTCAAGAATGGAGCCGAGGTACTCTCTCCTGGCAATATTTCTGCACCAAAGGGGACTCCCCGAACGGTCGTAATGTGCAATCTTGGCCGCACGGCAACTCTTTACGCCGTTGCATCTGGACAGACATATTAACACTACCGACAGGGTCAGGCCTGCGTCGTGTCTGCGCTGTCTCCGCGATCTTCAACTCATTCCACGGCCTATCGACTTTCCGCGTTAGCCTCCTTTGTAGGCTTTCTGGCTAGGCGGGGCCGTCATCTATTTTTGGGGAGCGCGGATTAGCGATTTTTCACACTCATGCTAGGTTCTTTTGCTGGAGAAAGCGTATGTGACGCCCGCAGTAAGTCTGCTATATTTTGGCTAGTATTTTTGCACATATTATTTCTCCAGCAAAAGGATCTGGCCTAAATATCGCGAATCAGCGCTGCCAAGAAAGGTGGCGCCCAGAGAGCCTACAAATGAGGCTATTCTCGTGTGATTTCTCTTCCATCGACGTCGCTTGCGGACCGATCTTTTCAAACGAACAAAGCGTTTGAGGATGTTGAGTGATTGAACTCGCCGAGCAAAAGGCGACACCATTCAAGTAGGAGACAGAGTGTCTGTGTCCTTGGCCATTACTAGTGAGAATTATGATTACCACCATACTTCCGGCCTAGAGTAACGCTATTTGTTACCTACAGATTAATGTCAGTTTTCCATTAGGGATACACTAAAACTACAATGGATACGTCAACATCCATCGTTGTGGTACAAAAAGTCTTTGCTTTACGGTGACATATCAGGCATTCAGTACTGGAGGCCTAAGTCGTAAAGCTTTTACACTGACTGAATGTTGGCTAGAATCGATGAACTTCGCTATTCCAGAGAGCCAGGGTAGTTAGATGCGACCCTGCTATAGACATATGCCAAAGAAGCTGTAGAATAATCTGCCTTGTATATAGTTTTACCGCCTTGTTTGTTCTTGGGTCCTCACCCCAATAGATGGCGACAAAGATGGCACGACTATGTTATCTACATGCCATTGACCAGAACTTTGAAGTTTTGGTAGTCCTATTCAGGTTCCATGGAGAGTTGAATCACATACACTCACATCAGCTTATGCTAGAGGTACGCCAGGTCCGTAATGTCATTGCAATAACTGTTCGTTTAACTTGCAAATGTTCTTAACAAGGTCAGTAGATGCAATAAGCCGAGTTTCTGTTTTCTTTTAATCACCTATTGTTGTTCTTCTTACTGTCGGTGGAACAATTTCCAGAGAAAGGGCAATTTCCCGAAGCTCATGTTTCATTCCTCTTTGCTGCTTGAAGGTCAAAGAGATCATTTGGAGCCGGACCAAACCCTGGAGTAACCCGGGGTCTATAACCTAGAGTCTTCCTCCGCCGGGACCTTATTACTGTGTTTGTTATCTTCATTCTGAGTGCTCCATGGATATTAGTCGTAGATCATGACGGTTGTTAACGGTAACTTTAACTAACTGTACCAATAGGTCGATGGAACATTCTGGTCCTTACAGTTGCACCATAGGATTCGTCCCTACCAAAAACGAAAGCAAATCAGGATTCAAGACTTTTGAATCTTGCTTCCAGCTTTCTCTCGCAGTCCGCGGTATGCCTAAGATATTGCATGCCATTCTCGTTTCAACCGTAAGGCGGAATTGCAGAAAAAGACGAACAGAATGACACATTTATTGGCAAAAACAGTGGTCAGTTTCTTCAATGGAGGCATGTGAGAACTAGAGTTACATCATGTATACCTTATACCTTCGCCAAATGATTTTAACCCTCATGACTTTGGCATTTTTTTCTTTCTCATTGGTTATGCAAATTTCCCTATTCGCATAAATCATATGAGTTGTTTACCTTCTCCATTAAAATAACAGAACCTAATCGTAACAAAGAAGGCTATTCTAACATTTTATCAACGTGAGTTATCGTGTTCGCAGAAGGAAGGAAGGAAGGAAGGAAGGAAGGAAGGAAGGAAGGAAGGAAGGAAGGAAGGAAGGAAGGAAGGAAGGAAGGAAGGAAGGAAGGAAGGAAGGAAGGAAGGAAGGAAGGAAGGGTAGGAGGAAGGGTAGGAGGAAGGGTAGCAGGAAGGGAAGGAGGATGGAAGGAAGGAAGGAAGGAAGGAAGAAAGGAAGAAAGGAAGAAAGGAAGAAAGGAAGGAAGGAAGGAAGGAAGGAAGGAAGGAAGGAAGGAAGGAAGGAAGGAAGGAAGGAAGGAAGGAAGGAAGGAAGGAAGGAAGGAAGGAAGGAAGGAAGGAAGGACACACGAACGCTGACGAGAACATCCTTCAGGGCAAAGGTACTGAACGGTCTCTTCAAACCTGCTGAGACCGTGCCATGCATCTTTGCTCATATACCTGTGTGGTTCTAACTTCCCTTGAAAATAGCCATTTCACATCTATGTCACAAAATTGCTCAAGAAACTGATTTTGTCGAGAACAAATGCGCATATGTCTTTGTATGACAAAAGGTTTCACAAGACATGTTTATTGTCGCATTATTCAATCAATGAATCGAATTGCTAAATTATGTCAATGTCTCTGCACTTTGAAACAAAATCTCTAGAGGCCACTTATGAGTTGTCCACGCAGATTGCAAATCGAAAACGGGTTATATGCCGTTTTAGGGCAATCCTTCAAGTCTAGAATTGTTTCGAAGTTTTATAGGAAAGAAAATTACACCCTTTAACCCGCTTGAAACTTGTGTCTACAAGTCCGCATGCGTTGGGTATTAAAATGTTTTTGGTTTAGGTTGAGTTTGCAGCTGAATAAGTCATTTCTTCTGTTCGATACCTAGGCTACACAACGGTGGGTCGAAGTAGAAAACAACTTCTTCCCCATAAACCACGCAAACTTTACCTATAAATGTGATGGGGCCCTAAGGGACCTGTAACACCCGTGCGTATATTTCAGTGCGCAACTCATTTGCCAACTTATCACGCTCGGTTGCCAAGTCGTTTCCAAATTGTTTCTAATAAAAGCCTATTTGTCGCCTAAAGTGGCGATTGTTTTTGAAGATAGAAGGAATTAGAAAGGCAATATATGAGAGATCAAATACAACATATTTCACCCATTTCCCTCTACACAATCACAAAAAAATTACTTTTCTTAATCACCCTAGTCCAAAATTGAATTTAAGACAAATGTCTCCCGTATACAATAAAAGAATCTTCCAGCGGCGAATGGACCAGCAAGTATCATGGACATTTCAGAATGTAAACAACTACAACCTTGCCGTAGATTTCATACGAGAGTTCAGTAAATTTGCATTACGCAGCGGACAGTTCTTCGGAACCAGCTCAAGTTGTGCAAATGTTTCACAAATTTCTGCCGGACATACTGCAAATTTCTGATGCTTATATTTCACACTGTAACACTAAAGTACACGGTAATTTGAAAGGCGCTCTCTCATTGGCTGGTCGAATTATACCACCAGGAGCACGTCGCCGGAACGTATTGCGTATACGACAATTAGCCTGCTATTCAAACCTGGGATAACTGCCGAGTCTTTTTTGTCCTCTTTGGTCAACGTTGCATCGGAGTAACAGACGTTGCATAAAATATGTATTTGGACACAACTAAATGAACATATATGCGAGATATTAACCTTGAATACGCGAACACGACCTTAAACGTAAACGTTCCTGCGACGTGCTACCACCAGGCCATGGGGGTAAAGACACCATGTATGGTCATATGAGGAAAACAGCCAAACATCTCTCCACCCCAACCCAAAAATTGTATTTTGAAGTGGTGTATGCCATAAAATGCGAACAACTTCTTTGAGCATCTGTTCTATATACCCCTATAGCAAATTTCTGGTCATTCGGCTGTAATTATAGGGCACAGGGGGCCAAAATATACAGTTTTGGTCTAAAGATGGCAAAAACAAACTCAATAAAAGCATTTTAAAGACCTATAGAAACAATAAAGAAAAAAAACGTGGGTGTTTGCCAACTCTATCCTTCTGGTTTCTGGTCATTTGGCCTGAAAAAGGCCGAGATAAATTGATTTGAAGATTTGACCGGAGGTGGAGGAGGATGAGGAGGAGAAGAAGAAACATGAGGGAAAACGAGGTATTTCATCCATACTGTAGTATCGAGTGGTAAAAACGCGTTAGGCATCCTCACTCAACGCTTTCAAGCTCTTCTCACTACGATGCAGCAATACCCTTAAGTGGTCCAGGATGTGCTGGATACTTGCATCTGTCTACACAATCTCATGCGAGACAGATACACGGCCCTACAGAATGCTGCATTGGGTAATAGTAGAAAGAAGGCGGATCCAGATCACTGCAGTGAACAGTCCGCCGAGGTGCAAGGTGGCGTGCTGCTGGAGAGGTGTTGACATAGGTACTTATCGGATTATTGCAGGCGTATCGGTAAATGAAATTAGCGTTATTTACATGATTAAGTATTCATTAGAAATATAGTGGATGAAGTGTGACATCGTGTTGATAAATATTTATTCACCGGGCATGCCCAGACGTGTGTGGTGTTGTATATAATACTTATGAAGTGGGGCTACCCTAATGGACACTTGTGTTGGATACTTGGATACTACGGTATGATATAAAAGACGGGGAGTTCTCTATGGTTAATCCCAGTGCGAAATAGTCACAACGGAGCAGAAACATGTCTGAACTCCACAATCTTGGTAACTCTCGATAGAAGTAAGGAGTAGTGCCAGCCGTGTTAGTATAGTGGTGAGTATCCTCGCCTGTCACGCGGGAGACCGGGTTCGATTCCCCGACACGGAGATTATATATTGTTTTGTTTTATTGCAGTGTTGTGTTAGTTAACGGTACTTTTTTCTAGGGTGTTTGGTCCAGAAACATTTATAGGGTGATGGATAAAAGCCAGCGTTTTGGGAGGTAAAAAAAGATGTAGGAAATGAAGGGGAGGGTTGGGCTTGGCCTTCCATCACCTGGCCAGACACAGTGGATAACAACCCACTGCCTCTAAGGCCCCCCAAAAGGCTATGGGACTACCTTTACCTACCTTTTATGTCTATGAGTGACTCGCGATATGAATTGTGTACAGAATGATTGACTCACGATATGTTATAATATTATATGAAATGAGTAACTCGTGATATTAGTTGTGTACAGGATGAGTTATATACAGTATGCATCTGTGTGACTCACGACACTCATCGGGCATACCAAGAGTGACTCACGATGTCACTGTGTATAGAATGAGTAACCGGTGATACTAATCATGTATGTGTTTCGCGATATATTAATTATGTATGTCTATGGGTGACTCGTGGTAGATATATCTTATACCAAGTAACCTATAACTTCCTATGTAAGTCTCATGTGTTTATAAAACAACATAAAATGCACTATGAATGTGACAAAATTTCGTGACATCACTGATTTGTACTACTCGTATCGTTGGTAAAGAAAAGTTATAAGGAACTCACAACAACTTCCCCCCTCTGCTTTCAACTGCAAAATACCATAACATCACCGGCTTAGCTGAAATTATGCTGTGCCGTATTAGCTACCTATGATCATAGTATGTTGATAAATGCACCACGCGTAAAAGCATCTTGTAAGGGATTTTATAAATATTGATCTATCAGCATTATAACATTTTCAGTGACGTGTAGACGGTTGTATTACCAAGAAAAGTAACCATTAAAAACTACCTTATGTTAGAGTCACATTCAGGAACCGCGGCCTGGTCGCGCTGTTCGTGGAAACGAAAAGTATGACACAACAAAATTTTTAAAACGTTAGTCATGACCATAATTTGTGAATATTTCTTGAAATCACTTTTGTTTTTTGTTCTTGCAAACAGCCCGAATTAACCAGTGATCGTTCTTGAATTGTCGCAAATCAATTTATAAAAACAAGAGTTCCGCGAACCCATACCTTCGTTAATGGACGGGTTGGTAGTTGGATGGGATTTTATGAAGGATACGGATGTATTATGGTGATGTAGATTTGGTATGCGGAAGTAATGTAGGTGATTTGTTATGTATGGAAAGAAGGCGTGGAGGTGTGATAGCAGGGAAGTCGTTGTTTTGATTAATTGTTGGATGTGGAGTAGATTTGTGCAGATGGAAAGTTGGAATGTTTTGGCAATAGGTTGAAGTGCGTTGTGAGACGATGGATAGGTGGGTTAGAGATTTGTATGTTTGGTGGAAGTCAGGATGGGAAGCTTTTAAAATTGGTGCAGGGTACGAAATGTTGTCGGTTTGTGATGGCAGTGTGTTTTATTTTGGATTTAGGTAGGTGGTTTGACGTGAAATGGCAATGTTGCAATCTTTCACAATCAGTCGGGAAGCGGGTGAGGTTGTGGGTAAGAGGGGTGATATGTTAGGTTTTCAAATGTGTTTTGTGCCTTTTTATTGGCGAATGTTATTGTAACCTAGTTTCATTGGGTGAAAGGTATTTGGTGGGTATGAAGATGTCTAGCTGGCAAGATGTTGTGATGCTTTTTGTAGCTACAGTTAGTCAGGGTGTTATCAGAGGGCGCTTTATGTAAGGTAGGTATGTGGTGTAGGAGGTAGTGTCAGTGGTGTTTATATGTGTGGTAGGGCCTCCCTGGATATTACCACATTGAGAGTAGGGAGGGTTTCGTTTCATGAAAAAGTTAAGATTTTACTGTTATGTCAGCTCTTTTTTTTTAATTTTTATTAAACGACAGAAGAATACACAGGACACAGAGGAGATGCACTCTAGCTGTAGCTAATATCAAACATCACCTCTGAAAATAAATATTACAACTTACATAGACAAATACAATTACAGTAATAAACAGCAATTGTGTGGTCCAATACAAACAAGCAATATGCGCAACAAACAAACAAACAAACAAACAATCAATATATCAACACAGCCGTACTAAGTTTGCTTGTCACAATATAGTCCTGGATCAAGCCCAAAATTCCACAATTGTAATCAGAAGAAACAAATGATGAACTCCTTAATAACAAATAAATGAGGGCTTTATAAGACAAACTGTCAAGATCAAGTATGGGGGCTAATAGGTTCTCTAGGTTGCCGAGAAGGTTTAGTCTTTGTTGACTGTATATATGGCAGTACAAAAGATAATGAACAACGCTTTCGCTTCGACTTCGACAAGTGCAGGCCGGACTTGTAGCTAAGTTACGTGTAAATAAACTTTTGTTTAGACTGCAGGTGCCGATGCGAAGACGTGTGAGGAGGGCGCAAGTGTACAAGGGGCCATGACTAAAATGTGGGTAGAAGGAGGGACGTACTAATTTCACCAGATGTTTTTTAAACAACGAAAGATTTAGTGACCGAACAGCTATATCAAGACCGTTCCAATGATGCGTTGCATAAGGAATAAAAGCCCTTTGATATTGAGTTGTAGAGCAAAGCGGTATCCTTAGATTAAGTTTGTTGCGAAGATTATAACAAGTAGAAACGGAAACTTCAGGAGGGATCAAATCCTTAAGATACTGGCGAGTATGGCCATGGACAATTTTGTAGAACATAATCAGATCTAGAGAGTGAACGTGAAGACGATCCGAAAGTTTTTCCCTACCTAATTCAGAAAGTAGCGAAGAGTACGAAGACCCTCTTACAGCCCCTGAGACTGCAAGCGCGCATTCGTATTGGACTCGTTCTAATCGCTGGGAATCACATAAAGGACATCCATGCCAAATACTGTCAGCATATTCAAGGAGAGGACGAATAAAGGATTTATGAATAACATCAAATACTGTTCGTGGTAATCTGAATTTCAATCTGTAAGGAATGGACACTCGTTTGGATGCTTTACCAATCATATGAGAAATTTGTGTTTCCCATGACAAGGTGGACGTAAGAAAAGTCCCTATATGCTTGTTGCTCTAATTCTGTTATGCTCCCATGTCTTGTAAATGCATTCAGTAGCCTTAATTTACCAGGCTCCAGATGTGGCTGGAGATATTAGAAATTGGTCAAATAGAGGAGTTACCCAGCTGATAGATACAGTTTGCCACATATATTCACATTTCATAAAGCTACTTAAACCTCCAATATGACGTCTTTTGCATCATGCACCGTTACAGAGATATGAAGTGTCTGCATAAATCATGCAGATCAGGTCCGAATCAGCATAATGCACATTCAGGTGCATTCACAATTAGTTATTCTCTTGGAATGCATCACAAGTGACACAAGACTACTCATTGTTCTTCCTGATGTAAAGCAGTGTATATCCAACTTGGGTCTGCTTCCACGAACTTCCAAACCACTATGTTCTGCTAACTTCCTTATACTACACCTGTAGTCACACTGCCTACAACTGAGTGACAAGCCAATTTATCCCAGCAACTAGGTTTCAGGCCTCCCACCTAACAACTAGGCACCCCTAGAACTTATCCATGACCGCTCCAAACAACACCGCCAACACATCCCAGCTGGTATACAGACTGATCATACAATAAAACACATTTTTATCGTGTTCACTCTAACAGACACACAGACAGGCATTAAAATATAACCTTCTTGACGAAGGTAATTATTCACTCCGACAAAGACGTTGAACTTCGTTGTTGAAAAGTACTGGCCGTACTTTGAAATAGCTTTTACGTATGGTAAACATTTATCTTAAAACAGGACAGTTAGATTCAAACATAGATATTTTACCGCCTACTCTTTGGCTAAATCTAATAATTTCGGAGTCATTTTATATTCCCGTCACGTTACATCTGCCAAGCTTCGCCACGGTCAATAGACTCCGAAGGTGATGCACTTAGCTACCTACTCATATTTCTTGTCACTACTGTTACATTCTTGTCTTTGCTTTCATCAGAAGAAGGGCTTCTTGGATGAAAACTTCGCGGATGGAAGTTCTACAAATTGTGTGGTAAAGCCCAGCATTGCTCATCAGCTTTTTTAAAGTGGTCGCTGATACCTATTATATTAGAAATAATGAAGATGACGACGACATCACTGTAAAAGGCTTTGTTATCTATATGTTGAGGGAAACAGTATAGACTGTTAAATGACTGTTCCAGATGGTACAATTCATTAACCATTCAAGTCGGATGTGCAGAGCTCGTTCCGTTCCGTTCGGTTTCGGTCCCCCTGAAGGTTTCAGACCAGTGTTTATGTACTCATTTCAATTATAAGTAGTTTAATCTGTACAGTACAGCTTTAATCAGGGACTGTAAATCACGATGAACGGCGATGTCTCCATAACATGTAGAAGTGAGAATAGAGACATCGCAAAGTCTGGTCTGCTTTGTAGGTGACACGGAAGTGAAGGAAATTTCTTCTCCAAGTTCTCTCTGCTGTTTGACTAATCTTGCTCACAGTCACTGACGAAAAGTAGTGGATGCTACTTGAAACGTCTGACCGTTCCCAAAATAAAATCCAGTTGCTTGAGTAACTGCTTTTTTGGCGAATTTCTTTTATCATTCCGACGGTTCGGTGACCGTCTGTCCCCTTCCTCGGGGCAATTCTGACTCGTTCACTATGCACTGCAGAAATTGGTGTCGATGCTTACAGATACGGTCCCACAAGTAAAGAATTTACGTATAAGAACAGACATAGTTATTGCTGTGTTTGCAATGAGGTTCCAAACATAACGGAGTGTATTATGAACATATTACAGTTTAAAGAGAACCAGTCAGAACTGCCCTGAAAATGGTGGAATAAAAGACCCGGTTGTGTTTTGTTTTTCATGTATTTTATTCAGTGACCTACCAGTCTGATGAAGCTATTCACGGATGATGTGTACCTTTTTTTCAAATGTAGGCAGTGCTGAAACAAAGAGTTTTTTTTCCGTATAGTGATAAGCGATAAGGTGATATTATTCCCATTGATAAGAACGTATGTATAGATTCATCAAACGTTGAGACGAGCTTATTCCACGTAATACTTATCAGAATCGCCGCGACCGATAGTCCAAAAGGGCACTGCCTATCCACAGTTCATTGAACAGACACCCAAGAGGACCGTGGAGAGATCAATATAATTTGAGCAATTGTTTGTGATGATTATTTGCAAAATAGAGAAATTAATCTTCGCCATTTCTACAGATATTACAGTTTGAGCTGATAAGCTTTCTTAGCAAGACACCAAGTCCCTAATCTTAAACATGAAGGAAAATACTACTGGCAAACGATCGAATGGAAGATCTGTTACTTTAGCGATCCCAATATAAAGTAGAGTGGATTCTTTCCTCAAGCTAACCAACATCTTTCACACCGCAGTCGTCCCTCAGTAAGACATCTGAAGCCGCTTAGTTCCTGTGTAGAACTTCTTCAAGTGTACAAACTAAATGACACAAGTACATGAGGTTCTCACTTATATAGCTTTTCAGTGCATATTGCACTCAGGCTGGTGTCATGGTGACCTGGTGCATGATACCCTAGAGGTCGTTGTGAGTGTATACGGTTGGTTTGAGGTTGCCCACTACTACTGCCTATTGAACTTCCTCATTGGAGTCGACTTCGCCGGTGAATCGCTCTGGGGCTCCGGACCCAGAGGAGATCCTGTACACCAGCCAAGAACCTTCATCAAGAGAAGAAGCTGGAAGAACATCCGCCGCCAGAAGAGCACAAGCAGACTGCCCCACCATCACAGTCTAAGACTTCTACAGCGAGAGAAGAGAGTCTGAAGACGCCACTACTGTTGCTCAAAGCCTGCAGCGCAGATACGCCAGAGCTTCCTACGACGCCATCGCCAAAGACAGCCGTTGCAAAGGCAGAGACAGGCTAGAAGCTACACGGACTCTATTCTTTGTTTACATGTATTGACCTTTGTGACAATTGCAATTGTTCTAGAACAATAGATGAAGTCATATTGATAGAGGTCAAGTGAAGTCATGTAGTCAGTGCATTTAAAACTGTAGAAAAACAGAGTGCACTACCAAGATATTTGCTGTACTGTGATTGGTTAAGCCACCTAGGGCATCTTGCACTAATGGCCTATAAAAGCCAGAACACACTGTATTGTGCTCACATTCGAGCCTTGATCCTTGAGAAAGCCACACACAGGCGAAACATGTCGGTGTGGGCTCGAATAAAGTTCTAAACGGGAACTATACGCGGCTACAGCCTTTTTTCTGAAGATGTGGTGTGAGTGTGTACGGTTGGTTTGAGGTTGCCCACTACTACTGCCTGCTTAAGCGATCCCAATAGTGAGCGCTCGTAGCAAAAATTAAAAGTTTAGTACGAATAGCCATTGGACTGGCTTACGATACATATTGTTACTGCAACGCTGTGCCCTGGTGTCTTGGGTAAGTGCCATGCTCACAGGTACATCTAATACGACTTGGCTGCTTGTTTTAGCGTGGTTACAGCAAATGACCCAATTCTTTCAAACAATGCATGAGTTGAGAAGACTTGATTCATTCCCTCACAAGAATCTCTCGTGTGTCTGTGTGTGCTGTATGACCTGTAGCCTTTCTCATATTGATTCCTATCAGCATGGCCTCAACTTTCACCTTTATCAAGTGCCCGTCTACGATGCTGCAGTCGACCTGCCATCTTCGCTGGTTACTTCAAGGTGACCAATGTAATATTTAGGGGCAAAACTGAAAATATTCGGGATAACAAAATCTTCATGTTTCTCACAGGTATAATAATCATAGACTAGACATCTTGAACACATCTGCATCATTATTTCATAATTTTGCACTTGCAAGCAGCACAAAACAGCCTGCACCACATTGAGTGGTACCAATAAATGCACGCTATAGCTGGATGCAAACAATTCAGTAGCTTCTCTTATGGCGCAATGGTGTTGAATCCTTGCTCCCAGATTACGTACATGCATTGTCACTGCGTGAAAGCTCAGGTTTCCGGTTCTTTCCGAGTCTGCGCACGTCCGTTAAAACCGAGGCGGGCAGGAAGTGTGAAGAGTTTTCCGGGTCCGGCGTGTGCCTACCGGGAAAATTCTGCGTTTTCATGCACAGTTAGCTGTGCGTTGATTCCCGGGCCGTTGCACACTCGCGTGTGACCCTGCCGGGTAGATAACAATAAGCTTTAGCTCACGCATTATATGCCACGGTGTGTGAACTACACGGAACTGTGATAGGCAAATGATCTTTATTTGCTGTGACTTTGTGTTCGACACTTAACAAAAATCATTAATAAATTTAGGACTGTAAAGGACTAAATAAATTTCTGTTGGATAGTAGTAGGATTGAAAATAATATTACCGAATGCGAATGATATTATGACGGTTTAGATCGCTGGGATCCAGACTGTTATCGCGCCCTTTCAGTCGGCGGCCCAGAGCTCTAAGCCCGCCGATAGAAATTGTATTACCGCACCGGGGGAGTTCTAAAAAATCCCAAGAGTTGACCGGTCCTTGCGGGTAAAAGGCACGGTCCACTCCCCGGGCTACAACTCTCCGTAGTGTTAATTTAGATCCGGCGGGCTGACAGTCTCGGAACGCCGAAGAGACTCGCTAGCAGCCCGGTCCCTAGTCGGGTTTCTCCAGGGTAGGAGAGTTAGGGGCGCACCAGACAAGCTGTTTTGTACGTACGTGGAGGCCCTGGCAATAGTATGGGTTTCAGATAGCCTGGATACCAGACCTTTCGCGCGATGCGATGATAAGCCCTTCTGGGCGGGGAAGACCTAGTAGTAGGGATAGACTTGGCACCCGGGAGCCCTTGGCAGCCGAACCCTGATTTCTATCGCGCTAGCGATAATTAGTGGGTCGTGTGCTATCTGTGGCGGCGGCGCGAGTTGCTTCCCCGGCCGAAGGATTAGCGCCAGGAGTGCGGTGGTCTGGCACCCAGGCTAGGTTTCAGAGTACTCTAAAAGTTGCATGCATATTCTTGTGGTAACATATATGGTGTAGCAAGGAGGTTTGCCTGGTATCTTGTATCTACGTGTCGGCTTAGGTGTGTTTTACTGGACCCAGTGTGCTATATTGAACTGTTCTGATAGCTCGTCTTCTTAGCTTTAGTTTCGCCGCCATCGTAGCGGGAGCGAACTATACCCCCGAGCGGGCCAATCTGTCTGGGTGGCGGGTACCACTCCCAACGCCGCAGAGACGCCGGGAAGGTCCCGATGATATGGTTTCCAATCGGCGTATGGGAAATGATCATTTCAAATGATTTGAATTATTGTATTTACAAAGTAAACACGAGTCGTCTGTAAGATACAAGCTGTGCATAATGTTGTAAGATGTGTATTGGAATGTCTTTGCGGCGTCCATATTGATTTTCTGTTTTTGTAAATTTTTCCTGTAAAAAGAAGTTGAAAATACACAGAATACTAGTACTTGTGTTACGTGTTTTTGTTCCTATAGTCCTGTCTAGAGTAGTGTACTTGTGCATGCATGGTAAAAAGAAGGAGCCATGAAACAAAGGAAACATGAAAATGGCGTCGCGTCACCATATGCTACCCCCGAGAATTAATTTATTTAAACCCCGTTCACACTCAAAAAAATGGATCGGATTGAATATTCATACGGATAGAACTACTCCGATCGCCAATGACGATGTAACCTATATCTATTTTTATGTATTTATTTATGTAGCCTATGTAATGGCCTCATGTGATGAAACTTGTGAGTGTGGCTTGCAATTATTTTCCAAGCTTGCAATTCATGCTGAATATATAAGGCATTTGGCGTTATTTGAAATACTCAAGAGCAAGTCTAAGACTGTATTCGTGCTACACATTATCAAGGACATTATACACAAGGATGACCGGTTGTTTTGGTGCATAGACATGGTCATAGTGAACTAAGCTTTCAAATGTACCGGGAAGGGGGCAAATCAATTGCATTGGTCTATGTTGCAATGGTCTGTGTTGAAATGAAACGAACTTATTTGACTAAATTTTGAGTCGAACAAGTAATTTCTACGTACTATTAACCTGTAAACACGGAAGTTTATTGTTGTACAAGCGTGCATCTCAAATAAACCACTGAATAATTACACAACAAAGACTTGACCAGCGGGCACGTGGTATTTCACAACTCATTGTGTCTTTATTTGTGCAGGGCTCTGTAAAACATGACTGTCAGCCAATTGCAATTCACATAGTACATGGTTTGAAAACAACAGCCAATCAACGCCCGTGTCGCTATTTTCAAATCTCTTAGTTGGCACACGTATCCCAGATGAGGACTACTAGTAACTGACTTAGTGTGTGGGCTAGCCTGGAAACCATACCATCGGGCGTTCCGCGTTATCTCTACGGCGCAGGGAGTGTTACCTGCCCGCCATGTGAGAATACCGCGCATGGGGTAATTGTACATGCTTGGATCAATTAGCTCGGTCTACGGAGAGGCATAACTGACAGAATCAGATCGGTGCATAGCAGACTAAACCGTTCGGTAGAGACTGGTAAACAGGCTATGTGTGGATACATGCTCTCCACTACCTGTCCTCTTTGCCAGGTATAGGCAGCCACGGCGCTGGGAACACTGAGAAGCTTTGGTCGTGTTCCTACATCAACATTGGTAAATCTCGCGACCTGGATCGTCAGCGAGGCAACAGTCTACAAGTTCAAGGATTTTCAAGGACCCAATTAGAACTTGTTGCAAGACTAACTGTGGACGACACTCTTTCAACTGATGCGAGACCAAGCGGGCTAATCTGACTGGGAGTATCTGCGCTTTTATCTGAAGCATATGGAAGGAAAGGTGCAGGAATGACAGCATCACGGAGACCCGCACTGAGAACTGAATTTCATTTGACCTGAGCGACTGTGGCCGGCGGAGTCGTCAAGATCAAAAAAGGAACACACTCTTTGGAAATTTTGTAGCCGATACTTAACCGCAAAATGCAAATAGTGGCATTCGTGGATAACGGATAAACAACAATGAAAGTTTAATCACCATTTTGAACCAATAAAAGCATCTTTTCACAGGGTTTTGGGCCGGGAAAGTGGAAAGCGCATAAGGGATTTTTTTTTTTTTGGGGGGGGGCATTTTGGCCGCACCTCTGTGAAAATGAAACCGTCCCAAACGGCCGAACGCCGTCTGTGACGGGCGTCCACTGAAATTTGATGCGTCCTGAATTATGACTGCAGACCGACTTGGACGGGTTGTAAATCTCTTGATGACACGTCTTGGACGGTCTGAACGGCCTGAAAAACGCCGGACGCGTCTAGATCGGCGTCCGCGCGGGCTCCCCGCCGGGTTCCAGGCGCCGCCCGGGGACGCTAGGGACGGGCGCCGAACGACGTCAGGGACGGGCGCAAACGGCGTTTGGGACGCGGACGCGTCTAGATTGGCTCATTTGACGGCGTCGTTGACGTCGTAGAAAACGTCCCAGACGTCCTGGACGGCGTCCGCGTGGGCCCCCAGGGACGGGCGCAAACGGCGTCAATTTTCCGGTGCTAATCCGGGCTGCTGTGCGCATGCTTGCTCCGTTTTGAGACGCGGTTTCTGACGGTGTCCGGACATGGTTTTGATTTTTATGGCCGCTTGGGGCAACAAAATATGCAGCCAGACTGGCGTAGTAGACCACCCACGGCCGCCATGGCCTCAGACTGGAAGCTAAATTAACGAATTTCTTCTCAACCTCTATATCTTATAACATTGCTCCGCGGTTAAAAAAAACATTGTTTAACACAGCGGCGCAGCTTTGTGAAATTCAATCCGGCCTTTGAAGTTTGACTGCGTGCGCCGGCTGAAAGTTTGATTGATCGATGACGTGGACGGGCGCGCACAAGTCATCAAGGGTGGGTGCAAGTTCTTTAAGAAAAATTTTTATCTTCTCTATTGTCTCATGAACGGGCAAAATCAGTCTAAAAATAAGACAGGAGATATTCTAAATATGTATTCTACAGTATCCTTATGTTATTTGTATTTTGTGGGGTCCAAACAAGATCCTCAGTTTGATAATTGCTACCCCGTAATCGGAGTCGGAAGGGCGATTAGATTTTGCCGCACGTGCCGCGAGTTGGTGGGTTGAAATCATTTTTTGTTGTCTAGATATACATTTTCACAGCATCTTCATCGTTTATTAAAACAACAGATATTGTTAACAGGTATTCTACAATTCTTATGTGCCTTTTTTCCCGTGGTATTTAATAGCAACATCCTATTTTATCATTTCTTTCGTAAGTGGGGAGGGCACCGTGAGACCTCGTCGGTAACTCTATTAAAGATCTGCCTTTGTATCATTGTAACGACACATCAACATGAAATACTTGTTCACTTATCAGTCTCCGCTAATATAAACTCATCCAGCTTGATAAAACTCACCTTCTTTGGTGTTATCCCTTTTTTCTGCCGACGGAAGTTTGTTGACTTTCTTACCACGTCCTTGTTCGAACCGAGATTGCAGCGGCGGGCCCGCCACGGCAAATAATGTTGTTATCATGATTCTTCTCACAATCGACGTCTTGTTTGGCGATATAAACTCAGTCACCGGAATAAAACCAAACCCCGGATGTTGTAGAAAGATACAGCTGCTTTTAGAAGTAAATTCCATCCTCCAAACGTGCGCGAAATCCAAGAAATGGGCCAAAAAATACAGCAAAACGAGCACTGACTGAACAAATGGTCTGTACCAGTTAACGGCCAAATCGAAACTACCGCTCAAATTTGCGCATGTGCAGTAGCCGAAAACGCACTTTTCACACGTTAGCAATGAGACAGGCGGAAGCGCCGGGTGAATAATTATTTTATCGCCCCGTCGGACGCTGTTTCTGACGTTTCCAGCGGCCAGGAAGGCCGCCCCGGCGTCCAACTAACAGACGGGCAGGACGGCCTGAACGCGCGCGACGTATCCGCCGCCGTTTCTGACAGGACAGACGGCCTGGGACGGGCTCCGACGCACTAAAACGCTCTTAGACGGTGTCCAAACATTTTAGACGGCTTCTTTTTTCACAGAGGCAGACCAAGCCTGGTCAAACCTTGGATGGTAATTAAATGCTAATTAGGTGATAATTGTCGCTAAATTATGCAGCTACCAGCGGCAATCATGTTCACTGGACAGGACGTGTGTATGAATTTCCCTCTAGCTGCACGGGTAATTAAATGATAATTAGGTGATAATTGTCGCTAGATTATGCAGATACCGGCAGCAAAAGCGTTCACTGAGCAGGACATGTGTATGAGTTTCCCTCTAGCTGCACGAGAATTAACAGGGCGCGGACACTTCCTGCGCAGCCTAAGTGGTGCATTCGCGGTAAATCCCGGGTCGGCGCGGGTCCCGTGCAGAAGAGCTGAGCAGGTCGACACGACCTGGAGAGTCACGGAAAACTCGAGTTTGCAGGCACGTGGAACACGATTTCCACCCCGCAAATTCGTTATTTCGTACAGTGTGTTATGCAATGACATAGAGTTGATTGAATTTAATCTGCAAGGAAAAAATTACCAGAAAACCCAGTCAGAGCATGGTTGTAATCTTCAAATCTTTAAGTTGTCTGAGAAGTTCACGTCATATTTCTCTGTCGTTACAGATTCATTATTTGGGCGTAGTATACCGATGTATCAGTCTATTATACATTAAAGAGGAAGATTGTACCATAAAATCACCCAATAAATTCGGCTAACGTAAACTACCAGAGTCAGTCTGCTACTGACTGTCATGGTGTTTACATCGGTGGAGGCCTGGCGAAGACAGTCACAACCAACAAAAGTTACTCTCAAAAAAACTTTTGAAATGTAGAGACAACAGATAAGGAATTGATGTATGATTATACATGAAGAAGTTATCTTTATGTAACCCAGAATATAAATGACAACACTGGCCAAAATACCATGCTCTGTTTGGTAGTATAAGTAAAGACATTGGCTGGTAGTTCATGTGCAGTTCTACCTTACACGTTCTACAGAGTCTAATCCAGCTCAAAATTGAAATAAATAATTAAAGAATCCTCCCCTTGCAAGAATGGGATACTCCGTGCCATCTCCATGTAAACTAGACCAGTCGAAAAATATCCTCTCAAAATTATACTCTTGCGCATAATCAACCCAGTTCAAAATTGAATTTAAAAAGATTAACCCAAGGGAAGAATGAAGTTTTCTATAGTATACATAATGATATATATAAAGATTTGACAGGAGAAAAAGGAAATTAAACAAAAACAATATATTTCAGCGATAGTATGGGTGAAATATAAAAATGTGACACCCCTTTGTTTGAATGCATGATTCAATAATATATATTTTGGGTTGAAAATAACGAAACGAAAAAATTGTTAATTTCAAAAATCGTTTTGAAAGGCTGTATGCCAAACACTTGAATGAGGGCCTGTGTACATGACCAAGGCAGACACATGCCAAATTTCACATCATTTTGGTTTAATACATAGGAACTGGAGATGTGTATCTTTGTTAAAAAAAGAGTGAACAAAGCCATGTAATCACATTTCCAAGGCAGTCACATACCACATTTGGTATAAACACTAGGGCAGCTGAACCAGAAATGCAAGATAACTTAATTAACTCCATTGGCCAATCAGGTGGTCGCATTTTTGAATGCAGTGCTCCCATTGGCTGTCACTTTCAACACTATGTAGTATTGAACGTGACAGTAGTGGCACATATTGTCCAACAAGCCCAAAATAAATCGTTTCGAAGAGATGTATGCCAAAAATGGAAATGTAGCCCTTTAAATATTTGTTCAAGGCACATCTACAGCAAATTTAAGGTCAGTCGGTTGAAATACCAGGGCGCAGGAGGCCAAGAAATGCTAAAAATAGGCTAAAAACCTCAAATTAAAGCACATTCAAGGTCAATATCGAAAAAATGAAAAAAGGCCTGGGGGTATTTGCCTACACTACCTTTGTACCAAATTTCAGGTCATTTGGTCAAAAAATGACAGAGATGAATCGATTTGAATATTTGACAGGAGGAGGAGAAGAAACCTGAGTAAAAACAATATGTTGAGCCATACTAGGTATGACACAGAATGATTGTAACATCTACATGTTATCCTAGAAGCCAGTTATATATATAGACTGCCTGGAGTGATAATGAAATAGTCCATTTGTTAGCAGAAGTGTTTTTGTTTAAGTGGATATGGTTTTGGACTGGTCCATATTGTGTTGAGGTGCTACTGGAAGACTCAATCCCTGTATGGAGAGACTTATTATTTCTAAACTCAATTTTGGACTGGGGTGATCCATTTTTTAGTGGAAATATTTTAGAATGGTCCATTGTTATTTTGGGACAGTCCATTTTTTGCATGGCGAGGAGTATGGCTGAACATGCTGTATTTGCTCGCAAATGTTGCCTTTCTAGTTGAATATGGTTTCATAATGTTACTTTGAAAACAAGTAGAAAAAATATTTGAATCTTGTTCACCAGTATTATGCTTATCTTCTCCTGCCATTGTTTCAAGCCTGAGCCAGTCTCGGACTTTTATGTGTTTATGTAGTTATGGGGACCAATCCACCTTTCAAACTACAGCAAGGCCACAGTGGGAAGCACTTCCTAAATTAGTTGATGGTTCTGGCCCCAGGGTCCAGATTCTGGATTTTTAAGATTTGTAACCTGTGTAGAAATGTGCCCGGAGTATTCCATTACACCGCGGCACTCTGACAGACATTTGTTTTCGCCCACATATACAACCAGATTATCATCTTTCCAGACGCCTCCAACAAAGATTGAAGTCACAGTATATCAAGTGAAGGGTGTAATCGCACTACTGGGTCCCATTAGTCTTCAGATAAATGTTTGTAATGTGATTATTATCTTTTGAACGTCACGGATTAAGTTGAAATTCATAGCATACAATGAAACCATGCAGTAGGGACTGATTAGTACTTCAGTATTGTCAATAGAATACCCAATTGAAATCAAGCGGTTGTACATCAAATATGCTTAAGCACATGTCATTTTGAATAATCAAGAAGAGTAGGTATCACTGTTTGCTTTAGTTGTGACATGGATTCCAATTAACGTGTTGGGTATGCAGGGGGCTTGAATCTACTAAACAAGTCATAGATAAATGAACGCCACATATTTACTTGCAGAATACATATTTCAAGAATATCAAGACGCCGTTTACTAGCTTCATGATTCGGGTTATTCTTGCAATCCAAAATAATACAACAATGAGCACCTTTGATACCCCCACGAGTCCAACAGTTTACAGGAATATCCCACTCAGTAGATGCAGCCACGGAGATGACGCTGGCAAAGAGGGGGCCATTCTTGTTGATAATTACAAGCAGAGTGTGTGAAAATGAATTGTTGCACCCTTGTAGTTCGCAAGTTGCGGAACGTATTGAAACCCAAGTCCGTACAACCAGAAACGACGTAGGTGATATTGAAATGACGGGGTGGCAAAAATACAGGATTGTCTATTCAACCGTTCAATCTACCTCCGATTGACAAGCAAATATGTTCTGTATCATTACGTGATAATGGATAGCTTAACTCTATCTAGACTGGGCTTTTGGGGGTATCTGGGACGGGGGGATCTCATTCGTCCCCCCCCCTCATAACTTCCAAACGGTATGGCGTTTGATCACCAAATTTCTAGAGAGTGATGCACACGTGAACTTTAATAATTTCTACTTTTGACGTAAATATGACGTCATCTATGTTTTTTTTGGCTAAATATGGAATTCCCGTAATATCTTAAGTATTGAACGAAAAAGTGGGTCATATTGATGTCAAGGTATACCAAGACATCTTAAGTCAAGCGTACCTACGTTGACGTCAAAATGACGTCATAGAATGACGTCATGTGTTGTTAGCGATCCCTTGGGATCCACCATCTTGGATCGGCCATTTTGAATTAAAAAACAACAACTTTTTTTCCACTTATGACCCCAAAACACAATGAAAAAAGACTAGAAACGTTAATCTGAATGTTTCTGGTAAAGAAAATACCAGGTAGTGACGATTTTGACGGTAAAAAAGCATGTTGAAACCTAAAATAGTGATATGGTCCGCCATCTTGGATTTTGACCGATTAAGTCATCAAATTAGCTCAAATTATGAATATTAAATCATGAAAGTTAAATCATCTAATTACATATGATGTTTTACATGTAGGAAAACTATTGTGGTTGAGCAAAAAAACTGAGAAATTTCATTGTTTCAAAAAAATTAGTGATTTTGCATAAAATGCGTGTCAGAAACCAGTTGCAATGGCAACACGATAAATGATAAACTTAAACCATTATCATTAAATTGTTGCCAACTAAGATTTTAGGAAAAGTCACCAAGTATGGTAGTCCTAGCATACGTCGTTTGGCAGTTATACGATGTCAAAGTTGGCGCGGGCACTTTTAGCCCCCCTCCAGTCTAGATAGGGTTCACACATAGTTGACTAAAGCTTAACTGTGAATTGTGATTTCAGACTAGAACATACAAGATTATTGGTGTTCAACAACGCTGTAACATTAAAGATTTAATATTTTGTATCTGTATCCACATAGCCGTTATAACTGCCCTTCGGCGTAACACACCAGCTTAAGTGTTTTAGACCTATCATTAATTCAACTTCTCCTAGCTTTTCAGATATAGTAAGGATGAAAATAGAGTTCGGCGATCCCATACCTTCGTCGAATGGTGTTAACTTGGATGAAATATGTGTTTGAAAGGTGTGTTATGGATCGCATACTTAATGTATGATGATGTTCATCTTCATTTAACTTCCGAATGCAAGTATCAAATTACCGTTATTTATAACTTGCCCAAACATGTGGGCAGTGTCCTCGTATATAACGGGGGTTGCCCTAACTTATGACGCGCCCTAACATGTCACGGATTTTTTAGTGATCTTATTATGCATAATTACGCCATGTTTGTGTCCACTGACTATGCTCATAAGGAAGGTAAATAAACCAAGTTCATGCACATTATTGTTATTTGCATTCAAAACATATGTGTACATATTCATTTCTTGTTTTGTCGAGAATAGTATTTTGACAATAATGATGGCAACGCTGAGTTGAGGGTCACTGCGTAGCTAGACGACCCGGTACCGAAATATACGACCTGTGCCAAGCAGATACACAACTATCATACACATATAAGAAATATAACTTCATAAAACACAAAAAAATTGGGTCTTTAAGTCTTTGTTGAGAACAAAACCGACCAAAGAAAACAACGTAAACATCGCTGCCGTCTGGCGACGTTGTTTTCCCGCCATTTTTTTTGGGCCGCGATGGTGGCGGACGGCGATTCAACGCACAACTTTGTAACGCTCTAACATGTGATTGGTACCGTCTATGAAAAGGACACTGAATACAGAGATGGCGAATATATTTCCAAATAAGTAGACGGAGTATTGTTGATGTAAGCGGTCTCATTTGTTCGTAATGATTTTGTAAGTCGGGTCGCATTCAAGACGTACGTCGGGCCACGCGCACAGTGCGTAGTAGTCTATTTCCCGTGAAAACATGAGCTGGGATGCGCTGGATATAGCCCTTCTCACATGACGTGAGAAGTGCACACAGTCAAAAGTTTCCGGTCAAAAGAAAGCTAGAATAAAGCAGACCTCAAGCCTTATTTACATTTCCCTAATTTCATCACCAGCTTCGTTAAGCGTGATAAGTTAGGCACACTATCTGGCGTAGCACTAAATCAGAAGGTAAACGTCTCACAGCGTTTGCCGCTTGTAACGCGGAGCGTGAAGGGCCCATGAACAGTATGAATACATTTCTTGTCCATGTACGTTCTTTAGATGAATGTGTTTCAAAATTCATTCATTAAAACATGACCATTCTCTGGCAACCAGCAATGGAGCGCCGTGAGTTCGAGCGCGTAAAAAAACGTCATATGTTTGGGCACCCCCCGTTAGGTGTCGCCGTATATAGGTCGTCATAAAAAAAAGCATTTCAACTTTTTCTCATTAATTATGTAAAGAAGGACCTGATTTGCATCTCATTATGTTAATCATCCCTAATCGTTTCTAATTGCCCAAAACAATTAATATCCACCAAACCCTGCTTGAATTATCCTCCTCCAAAATTTCGATAGCAAATGCCCACTGTAGCACCGTAGGCACCCCCCCCCCAGAAGACCCATCTTCGAACTTAACCTTCTTTTCCCCGACCCCAAACAACCTACTTAGTTTCATCACGATCCATTTAATTTCTCTCGAGTTATGCCGACAAACAAACCGACAAACACAAAATGTCAACTGCAGCACCTAAGGAACCCCTCCAGAAGGCCCATCTTCGAACTTGACCTTCGTCTCCCCAACAAAAACGTCCCTACCAAAAATCACCAACATCCGTTCATGGCATCAAGAGTTATATCGCCAACACCATCACTCCACAAATCCCGACTAAAATATACCCTTCTGTCTACGGCGAAGGCAATAACAGATATGCTTTTCGATGGAACGTTTGTGTTCTTGCATCAGGAATTTGTCTATCGAATGCGGTAATATCTGTCCGATAGAGAAGGTTCTATGGACGTTCCTGAATAGGCTGACAAAAACGTTTCCGTTTAAGCATTACATATGGGTTTTATCTGTGTACTTTGGGTGTAAGGTGTGTGGTAGCTGTATGCCTTGGCCTCGATGGAATTAATGAATGAATGGTTTATTAAGAAAAAGTATAACATGTAGCTAAAAGCTGAATTGCGTACACTGTACAATTGCAATATCACATTTGCTTAAAAACGCCAGGAAAATACCACCGACTTCTTGACATACATTATAAAACATTCGTAACGGTTACGGTTTCGTGTAATACAGGTCAGCACGCCGGTCAGTCGCTTAGGTAAAATCCAAATCACTAAGGGGGTATCAGGTTACCGGAGGCGCCCGCGGGTTCCCCAGATCCGATGCCGGGGAGCCTGTGAATCTGTCCAATTGTCATAAATAGTTTCAAAACGATCCTCTCGTTCAAATGAAATAACATTTCTGTTGCGTATGCCCCAAATGTCAGCGTTTCGATTCCTATAGAAAAATCCGGGTGGCTTTAGCCTGGAGCCTGATGAATCCCGTATTTGGAACGGGAAAATCAAAACCATACAACTGATTTAAATTGGCCCCAAAATTTACTGAAAATCCTTTATTTTTGCAGTTTAGAGAACGTAACCGTTTAATACAACTTTTTTTGTTAGGATTTTTTATATTTCGAACTAGAAATATCGGGAAAAGGCCAAAAATTGCATGTTTTTACCTTTCAAGAACAATATTTCAACAGTGCCTGCATTTTCGAAAGATCCCTAAGACAGAAACCTTGGGAAAACCGTTGTCTTCCTTTTAAGCCGTCAATGAGGTTAATTGTACGCTTTTTGGTGTCGATCTAAATATGGTGTCTGCATGCATGTCATACCGCACGGGCAGGGGGAGGGAGTAACTAATATCGGCATAAACAATCCTTGAAATGTTTCACTTCAAAAACAATGGCGTCAGTAGCTTCTTTACATGTTGACTAACCACAGCAAAATGTCAGCAAAGATGTATTGTCCAGAAAATGGTTTTTATTTGTGAAGAAGACGGTTTTTGGTCTTATGTGAGGCACCCAGGGAGAAAGGGCCATGCTAGCGCAGGTTTTCAGTGGATAATTGCTTATGACTTCAGGTGACCCCGAATCGAATACGCGTTCTGTTCGATTTTACGTCAATCATGACTGATCGAACGTGATAGAACATAACTCGAATTCAAAAAAGTCTGGGACTTTTGAGGCCTAATTTGACCACCGTGCAGGCTAGAGCCGCTAGACTAAGTCAACTTTATCTTCAACTCCGTGCCAGTACAAGATTTTAAAACGGTACTTGAAGGAAACTAGTCTGTTCCCACTGTGATTATTCGTTGTTGAGTGAGCGAACTAGATAAGGTATAGGGGAGGTCTTGTAGCGGTTAGTTCTACACTTGGTGTTTTCGAGTTTCCTACAGTTCCTAGTATTTCTGCCATGGGGTTCCCCTACTTTGGGTGGGAGGAGTTCAGGGTTAAGTTTGTTGGCAAATTTCCGGCATAGGTCCTCTCGACGGTCTTTCATTGACTTAAAACCTGTTAGCTGCAGGGCTGAATCATAGGCGGTGTATTTTCCTTTCAGGCTTGTGCACAGCGCCCTCTTCTGAACACGCTCCAGCCTGGTAACCTGCATGCATATAAGTCCGGCGTTCCACACAGGGACGCAATATTCCACTACAGGTCTTACGAATAAAGTATAGACCTGAAGCAAGTGCAGAGATGACAAATGGAAGGTTCCTAAACGTCTTAACAGAAAGACACGGCGGTTTGCTTTTGAAAGCATTTGTGATACGTTAGCCTCCCATTTCAGATCATCCTGCATCAATAACCCCAGCAGGCGTGCGACTGCCAAGTTCTCCAGTTCTTTTCCATTTATGGTACGGGTCAGCGGTGGGGGTGGACGCATAATGAAACAGAAGGTCATGCTTGCTTACTTGCTTATGTCGAGACCTTCCAGTCACGAGTCGAGATGGCAGCCCAGGTCTTTCGGTCCTTCATCGCCTGGAGCAAACTATCCACTTCAAGTCCGGTGTCCTTCTTGAATGTGTCTATAAAGGTTGCTGCAGGTCTTCCCGGCCTCCTTTTCCCGTGCTTGGGAGTCCAGAGTACCAGGTCAGCTACTTCTTCCTTGCTCCTGAGGCAGTGTCCTGCGAACTTCAACCTCCTTGCCCTGATCTTATCGGACAGCTTTGGTAGGCCAGCATACAAGTCTTTGTTGGTAATGTGTTGTGTCCAGTGGATGTTGAGCGCTGTTCTAAGAAACCTTGTGTAACACCCATCCAACTGCTTTTCTAACTTGGAGGTAACTGTCCATGACTCGCACCCATACAGAAGGACTGCTTCAACAGTTGAGAGGAAGAGCCTCACTTTCAACTTGCGTGAGAGAGTTGATCTCCAAACTTTCTTCAGCTTGTTACAAGCCTGCCAGGCTGCTGCTTTTCTTGCTGCTATGTCCCTTGCTGAACTTTCAATTCTAGACCCCAGGGATTTAAAGTATTTTACCTCCTCCAAGGCAGTACCATCACTTGTCTTGAGGCAGTAAGTGGTAGGAACCCTTGTCCTGCGGACCGCCTATATATAGGCGCTACGCATAATGTGCGGGTCCTGCTGACCGCCTATATATAGGCGCTGGGGGTATTTCAGGCACGAACGCGTCGCACTCCCGCGTAACCCCCGAAACCCGGAAGTAACATAGTGTTGCCACATCGTCGGGGTCAAGGGTCAAAATTATTGTTACGCAATTTGTCCCAAGACGCATGCGTGATATGTAAATGAGGCCATATGTTAATGAGGCGGCCATCATGGCGCGTCGTCTGCTTCGGATCGATATTTTCCGTGTTTCTGGCGGCAATATCGGTGTTTAAACGCCAAAATGGATCGGTACACGGTCGAAGACGTTCTAGAGGACATTTTCACGAACGATTCAGTGGTGGAATATCCTTCATCCAGTGAAAATTTCGCTGAAATCAGTGACAATTCTGGTGAAGACGGGGAGTCACAACATCTGCCTCAAAGACATGTCGGGGCAAGCGGAGAGGGACCCTTACACGTTGCTGATGAACTTGAAAGCGGCGCTGACGCTACTTTTAGCCGTGGAAGAGCTTACCGAGGACGGCGTGGACGTGCCCGAGGAGGTAGTGGACGTGGTCGCTGGCGGGGAAGTGGTGCATGATTTCTATTGTGGGGCTGACCAGTCTCAGACTTTGATAGCCATATACTCACCTGTTATGATATTTGCAATTCGTATTTCTTTACATATAATACGATATATTATTCTGATGTTGTCAAAACTGGTCAGAAACTTTGTAGTCTTCGTAGAAACCTGTGTGTTGGTGCTATACAAAGGCATATGAAAGCATAGTGGAATAATGTACTTTTTATTGCTTTTTATGTCTTTATTATAATATAGCCTTTAGTATAGATTGTAACAACTGTATGTTGATATGACAAGAAAGTTTAGACTATAAGCTTTCCACTCATGTATAGAAAGCTAGAATGTCAATGGTTCTATGGCTATAGCATGAAGTGTACTGTTCTGTATGAGAGTGTAGATTTTGCTAGAAAGTGAGTTCAGCACCAAGGGCAGTCTACAACTATATACTCACCTGTTACAATACCTGTGTATTTTACTTCTTCACATGTATCATTCTGATGTTGCCAAGACTGGTCAGCAACATTGTAGTCTTGGTAGAGACCTCTGTGTTGGTGCTATGCAGCAGTATATGGAAACTTTGTGGAATAATGTACTTTTTATTGCCTTTTATATCTTTATTACCTTTGTATTCAATGATATTACTTTGTTTGGATTTCCAAAGATAATACCTGTTGTAAGCTTTCAGCTGATGTGTAGGAAAGTGATTGTAATAGAGGTAAAGAAATAGGTATACTAATTCTAAATGGCTCAGCTTTTCTAGAAAGCCAGTTCAGCACCGTGGACATTGTATGGTCATAAACCTACCTGCTGAGATGCCTGGGTGAAGTTCTTCATCATAGATATAGCTCTCATGTTGTCAGGATGTGTCAGGAATGCTGCAGCTTTGATATTGGTACTTTTTATATGGTTCAGATACTTCAATACAAAAGGTTTTTGAAAAAAGGGATTTTTATTGTTTAATTGCCATTATCAATCAATGCAGGTAGGTGCATGCAAAATTTGCAATATATTTTTGAAAAGTAGAGACTCTTAGCTTTGTATTGATATATAACTTTATAGAGTTATTTGTGGGCAAAGTATAAAAGAAATAGCAAAGTTAAAGCAGTACCCCTCCTTTAACCCTATCCAGGCTGGGCTTTTTTTGGGATATCTGGGACTGGGGGGGGGGGGGGGGGGGGCTGGGGGGGGTTGGCTCATTCGCCCCCCCCCCTCATAACTTCTGAACAGTATGATGTATCATTCCCAAATTTGTAGGGAGTGATGTTCATGTAAAGCTTTATGATTCCTAGAATTTTGTTGACGTTATGACGTCATATGACGTAATTATGACGTCATTGATGTGATTTTATTGGCTAAATAGGGAATTCCCGTAATATCTAAAGGTATTAAACAAAATAGTATGTATTGTTGATTTTAAGGTATACCAAGAAATATTACGTAAATGGTTACTACGTTGACGTCAAAATGACGTCATTAAATGACGTCACGTGTTGGTAGCGACCCCCTGGAATCCGCCATCTTGGATCGGCCATTTTGAAATTTTCAAAAATGCTTCTTTTCCACTTATGACCCCAAAAGACACTAAAGATAGACTAGAAACGTTAATCTGAATGTTTCTGGTAAAGAAAATGCCACGTAGTGACGATTTTGAAGGCCAAAAACCCTGTTGATACCTCAGATAGTGTACTGGTCCGCCATCTTGGATTTTGACCGATTACGTCATCAAATTAGCATAAATTATAAATGTTAAATTATGAAAGTTACATCTAATTACATATGATGCTATACATGTAGGAAAACTAGTGTGGTTGAACAAGAAAACCTAAGAAATATCATTGTTTTACAAAAATCTGTGATTTTTGCAAAAAATGCCTTTCAGAAACCCATTGCCATGGCAACACAAAAAATGATAAACTTATGCTTTTATCTTAATATTGTTGCCAACTAAATTTTAGGAAAAGACGCCAAGTTTGGTAGTCCTAGCGTATGTCGTTCGGCAGTTATACGATGTCAAAGTTGGCGCGGGCACTTTTAGCCCCCCCCCCCCAGTCTGGATAGGGTTAAATAGGGTCAAGAAAGCCCGGCACAGGGACTACTATAGGGTAACCTTACCCACTGAGCTCTCCACGCACCCAAGCAGTTCCTGAGCTTGATGAATTGCCTCTGATATTAACGCAATGTCATCAGCGAAATCCAAATCAGTCACTGTCTTAGGGCCAACTCTTCTGCTCCTCCTCCTCTCAAACTGCAGACAGAGCTCCTCCTCTCTACCATCAATAGCCATCCTCAGTGCATAGTCAACAACAATCACAAACAGATATGGAGCTAATGTGTCCCCCTGTAGCATATCCAGCGCTGGTCTTATTCTGTTGCACGTTGAGGATCAGTCTGTTAAATGTCTTGGCAACAATGAAGCTTAGGCTGATACCGCGGTAGTTCCCTGCAAGTCTGAGGTTATGGTTAGGGGTTAGGGGTTAGGGGTTAGGGGTTAGGGGTTAGGGGTTAGGGTTAGGGGTACAGGAAATCGTCATTTTAAGATTGTGTGGGGTGGGCGGAAGGATACCTTGCCGCATCACTGGTATTGGGACTGATTACGCGCGTAGTAATTCTTTTGTTCTTTAAAGGTAGGTTAGGGTTATTGTAGCGTCGAGTTTTAGGTTTTGGTTTTGGTTTTGGTTTTGCTTTTGCTTTTGGTTTGGGTCAGGCAGTGGTAGGGTTTGGGTTAGACTTTGATGATTCAAATTTCAGTCAGGGTTGAATCCTCGTGACAGTACATATTTCTACACATTGGCACTTTCTGGGAAGGTTTTGAGGTCAGCATTCCAAATTCGGTCTCACGTTAGGGATTTAGTTCACTTTTATAAGTAAAATTCTAGTTGTCTTATATAGCTTATGACTTGGTCTAAAGGCTTTGATTAACTTATTTCCTGTGTCTTGCACCTATACCGGAGAGCGTTTTGATGTTTGGAATGAAACTGTACTTTTGTCAGTTCAAGGCAACTGCGCCTGATAATCACATCATGTCGGAAGGGCCTTGTTGATTGGTACGTATCTTCTTTGTGCTTTGGCAAAAATATGTTTTTCCTGGCAATTTTGGGGCTAAGGCCTTCTTTGCAGAATCTTGGTAATGACAAATTTCCATTTACTTTGTAAACGTATGGTATTTTTTCTATGCGTGATGTTTGCTGTGTACTACGTACCTGTACCTTGGTCTGAGTTGCCTGCATCAATGGTGTGGTGCGTACTAGCGTTCTCATCTCTTGTACCTTTATTTATGTACCATGCACAGCTTGGCATCCTCGAGCATACCTAGTTTTCCTTGGTCTACCGCTTGAACGTTTCCCAACGTTTGGTGCCTGATCTAATAGACACCTCGGTAGATGCTCCCCGGTTATCTTAAAGACATGTCCAAACCTCCTGAGTCTGCTGGTCGCGATAGTAGCTTCAATGTTCACCGTCTTTACTTAATGGAGCACTTTATAATTGGAAACATGATGGCACCACGTGATGCGTGGAATCATTAGGATGTTTGCTATAGGTTTCCCTAGATCTTTTGTTAAGACAATGTTTTGTCTCATTAGTTGTTGCTAGAACAGCTAACAAAGTATTTCTTGAAATTAGAATTGCTGTGCAGTCAAAACGTATGAAAATGAAATTTTTACTTACATTATTAAGACCCTGCTCCGACCTTGTGGCATATAGCATCGTTCTTTTCTTGATGTGTGTCCGCATTTTTACCCGAAACTCTTTTCGTCGATGAAGCTTGCTGTTGTTTTAAGGTATCGTGCCGTCTTTCAGTCTTCTTTCTTTGCTTCTCTTGCCCGTGTTGTTTCTAGTAACATTTTTAACTTCTCTGACTCTGCTCTCTTTCGCTATCCAGGCAGGAATGTTTACCGATAGACGGAAAAAGGATGACCTTAGCGTCGTTTCCTTTGACGGCAGCTATCTACATTACGGTCATGGGAAATGTTTGTTATTGACAGAAATGGTGTAGAATTACAGATTTCCTGAATGGGAGACACGGTGACTGTAATTACCCATGATACTGCTAGTCCTGCTAAGAGGGCGTAATGGCTAATGCGTTGCACTATTTTGCAAAACGCTGAGAAATCGCAACCAGCCCTGGAGGTAAATCTTGTATCCGTCCTACAATTATGTCTGTAAAACTATGTGCTGAAACTGTATCGTATAGCTCTGTCTTGTAACTATGGTGTATAACTCTGTCCTGATACTGTATCGTATAGCTCTATCCTGAAACTGTATCGTAAGGCTCTGGCCTGAAACTGTGGCGTATAGCTCTGTCATGAAACTGTGGCGTATAGCTCCGTCCTGAAACGGAGGCGTGTAGCTATGTCCCAGAAGGGGGGGTTGAGGATCAGTGAAGATTGAATAGATCACATGCGTGTAGTACCCACACTTTTCGGGAGATAGTACCACAGTTTTCGGGTATAGTCGTACATTTTTGGGCGATAGTCACACACTTTTTCCCTCACTTGCATGAAGTCTTACCCATTTTTCATAGCCCCATACTACCATTCCATATTGCACTATTTCAGAGTGGCACTGTCGGCAAACTACTTCAGTTTCAAATTCCTGACCAAAAGATCTTTTAAATGAGCCCAAGTTTGGCCCGTTTAAAGAAACTTGTGCTCTAACCCTAATCCTAACCCTAACACCTAGGGTTAGGGTTAGGGTTAACGTTAACAGTCTCATAACTCGAAAACAAAGCACGATATTTGAAATCCGTTTTTAGTTTCAAGCTCCTGGCCAAAAGATCTTTTGAATGAGCCCAACTTTGTCCGTTTAAAGAAACTTGTGCTCTTACCCAAACCCTAACCCTAACACTAAGGGTTAGGGTTATGGTTAACTTTTAAAGTCTCATAACTCGATAAGAAAGCCCTATATTTGAAATTCGTTTTCAGTTTCAAACTCCTGGTCAAAAGACCTTTTGAATGAGCCCAAGTTTGGCCATGTTGAAGAATGGTTAGGGTTAGGGTTAGGTTAGGATTAACACCTAGGGTTAGGGTTAGGGTTAACTTTTAAAGTCTCACAACTCGATAAGAAAGCAAAATATTTAAAATCCATTTTCAGTTTAAAACTCCTGGCAAAAATACCTTTTGAATGAGCCCAAGTTTGGCCATGTTGAAGAATGGTTAGGGTTAGGGTTAGGTTAGGATTTACACCTTGGGTTAGGGTTAGAGTTAACTTTTAAAGTCTAATAACTCGATAACAAAGCACGATATATGAAATCCTTTTTCAGTTTCAAACTCCTGGCCAAAAGACCTTTTGAATGAGCCCACGTTTGGCACGTTTGAAGAAACTTGTGCTCTAACCCTAATCCTAACCCTAACACCTAGGATTAGGGTTAGGGTTAACTTTAACAGTCTCATAACTCGAAAACAAAGCACGATATTTGAAATCCTTTTTTAGTTTCAAGCTCCTGGCCAAAAGATCTTTTGAATGAGCCCAAGTTTGTCCCGTTTAAAGAAACTTGTGCTCTTACCCTAACCCTAACCCTAACCCTAACACCTAGGGTTAGGGTTAGGGTTAACTTTTAAAGTCTCATAACTCGAGAACAAAGCACGATATTTTTAAAATCCGTTTTCAGTTTCAAACTCCTGGCCAAAAGACCTTTCGAATGAGCCCAAGTTTGGCCCGTTTGAAGAAACTTGTGCTCTAACCCTAACCCTAGCACCTAGGGTTAGGGTTAGGGTTAACTTTTAAAGTCTCATAACTCGATAACAAAGCACGAAATTTGAAATCCGTTTTCAGTTTCAAACTCCTGGCCAAAAGACCTTTCAAATGAGCCCAAGTTTGGCCCGTTTGAAGAAACTTGTGCTCTAACCCTAACCCTAGCACCTAGGGTTAGGATTAGGGTTAACTTTTAAAGTTTCATAACTCGATAAGAATGCACGATATTTGAAATCCGTTTTCAGTTTCAAACCCATGGCCAAAAGACCTTTTGAATGAGCCCAAGTTTGGCCGGTTTGAAGAATGGTTAGGGTTAGGGTTAGGGTTAGGATTAACACCTAGGGTTAGGGTTAGGGTTAACTTTTTAAGTCTCATAACTCGATAACAAAGCACGATATTTGAAATACGTTTTCAGTTTCAAACTCCTGGCCAAAAGACCTTTCAAATGAGCCCAAGTTTGGCCCGTTTGAAGGATGGTTAGGGTTAGGGTCAGGATTAACACCTAGGGTTAGGGTTATGGTTAACTTTTAAAGTCTCATAACTCGATAACAAAGCACGATATTCGAAATCCGTTTTCAGTTTCAAACTCCTGGCCAAAAGACCTTTCAAATGAGCCCAAGTTTGGCCCGTTTGAAGGATGGTTAGGGTTAGGGTTAGGATTAACACCTAGGGATAGGGTTTGGGTTAACTTTTAAAGTCTCATAACTCGATTACAAAGCACGATATTTGAAATCCGTTTTCAGTTTCAAACTCCTGGCCAAAAGACCTTTCGAATGAGCCCAAGTTTGGCCCGTTTGAAGGATTGTTAGGGTTAGGGTCAGGATTAACACCTAGGGTTAGGGTTATGGTTAACTTTTAAAGTCTCATAACTCGATAACAAAGCACGATATTCGAAATCCGTTTTCAGTTTCAAATTCCTGGCCAAAAGACCTTTCAAATGAGCCCAAGTTTAGCCCGTTTGAAGAATAGTTAGGGTTAGGGTCAGGATTAACACCTAGGGTTAGGGTTAGGGTTAACTTTTAAAGTCTCATAACTCGAGAACAAAGCAAGATATTTGAAATCCGTTTTCAGTTTCAAACTCCTGGCCAAAAGACCTTTCAAATGAGCCCAAGTTTAGCCCGTTTGAAGAATAGTTAGGGTTAGGGTCAGGATTAACACCTAGGGTTAGGGTTAGGGTTAACTTTTAAAGTCTCATAACTCGAGAACAAAGCAAGATATTTGAAATCCGTTTTCAGTTTCAAACTCCTTGCCAAAAGACCTTTCGAATGAGCCCAAGTTTGGCCCGTTTGAAGAATGGTTAGGGTTAGGGTTAGGGTTAGGATTAACACCTAGGGTTAGGGTTAGGGTTAACTTTTAAAGTCTCATAACTCTATAACAAAGCACGATATTCGAAATCCGTTTTCAGTTTCAAACTCCTGGCCAAAAGACCTTTCAAATGAGCCCAAGTTTGGCCCGTTTGAAGGATGGTTAGGGTTAGGGTTAGGGTTAGGATTAACACCTAGGGATAGGGTTAGGGTTAACTTTTAAAGTCTCATAACTCGATTACAAAGCACGATATTTGAAATCCGTTTTCAGTTTCAAACTCCTGGCCAAAAGACCTTTCGAATGAGCCCAAGTTTGGCCCGTTTGAAGGATGGTTAGGGTTAGGGTCAGGATTAACACCTAGGGTTAGGGTTATGGTTAACTTTTAAAGTCTCATAACTCGATAACAAAGCACGATATTCGAAATCCGTTTTCAGTTTCAAATTCCTGGCCAAAAGACCTTTCAAATGAGCCCAAGTTTGGCCCGTTTGAAGGATGGTTAGGGTTAGGGTTAGGATTAACACCTAGGGATAGGGTTAGGGTTAACTTTTAAAGTCTCATAACTCGATTACAAAGCACGATATTTGAAATCCGTTTTCAGTTTCAAACTCCTTGCCAAAAGACCTTTCGAATGAGCCCAAGTTTGGCCCGTTTGAAGGATGGTTAGGGTTAGGGTCAGGATTAACACCTAGGGTTAGGGTTATGGTTAACTTTTAAAGTCTCATAACTCGATAACAAAGCACGATATTCGAAATCCGTTTTCAGTTTCAAATTCCTGGCCAAAAGACCTTTCAAATGAGCCCAAGTTTGGCCCGTTTGAAGACACTTGTGCTCTCACCCTAACCCTGACCCTAACCCTAACCCTAGCACCTAGGATTAGGGTTATTGTTAACTTTTAAAGTCTCCTAACTCGCGAACAAAGCACGATATTTGAAATCCGTTTTTAGTTTCAAACTCCTGGCCAAAAGACCTTTCAAATGAGCCCAAGTTTGGCTCGTTTGAAGGATGGTTAGGGTTAGGGTTAGGGTTAGGATTAACACCTAGGGTTAGGGTTATGGTTAACTTTAAAAGTCTCATAACTCGAGAACAAAGCACGATATTTGAAATCCGTTTTCAGTTTCAAACTCCTTGCCAAAAGACCATTCGAATGATTCCAAGTTTGGCCCGTTTGAAGAATGGTTAGGGTTAGGGTCAGGATTAACACCTAGGGTTAGGGTTAGGGTTAACTTTTAAAGTCTCATAACTCGAGAACAAAGCAAGATATTTGAAATCCGTTTTCAGTTTCAAACTCCTGGCCAAAAGACCTTTCGAATGAGCCCAAGTTTAGCCCGTTTAAAGAATGGTTAGGGTTAGGGTTAGGGTCAGGATTAACACCTAGGGTTAGGGTTAGGGTTAACATTTAAAGTCTCATAACTCGAGAACAAAGCACGATATTTGAAATCCGTTTTCAGTTTCAAACTCCTGGCCAAAAGACCTTTCAAATAAGCCCAAGTTTGGCCCGTTTGAAGAAACTTGTGCTCTAACCCTAACCCTAACCCTAGCACCTAGGGTTAGGGTTAGGGTTAACTTTTAAAGTTTCATAACTCGATAAGAAAGCACGATATTTGAAATCCGTTTTCAGTTTCAAACCCATGGCCAAAAGACCTTTTGAATGAGCCCAAGTTTGGCCCTATTGAAGAATGGTTAGGGTTAGGGTTAGGATTAACACCTAGGGTTAGGGTTAGGGTTAACTTTTAAAGTCTCATCACTCGATAACAAAGCACGATATTTGAAATCCGTTTTCAGTTTCAAACTCCTGGCCAACAGACCCTTTAAATGAGCCAAGGTTTGGCCCGTTTGAAGGATGGTTAGGGTTAGGGTTAGGGTTAGGATTAACACCTAGGGTTAGGGTTAGGGTTAACTTTTAAAGTCTCATAACTCGAGAACAAAGCACGATATTTGAAATCCGTTTTCAGTTTCAAACTCCTGGCCAAAATACCTTTTAAATGAGCCCAAGTTTGGCCCGTTTGAAGAAACTTGTTCTCTTACCCTTACCCTAGCACCTAGGGTTAGGGTTAGGATTAACTTTTAAAGTCTTATAACTCGAGAACAAAGCACGATATTTGAAATCCGTTTTCAGTTTCAAGTCCTGGCCAAAAGACCTTTCGAATGAGCCCAAGTTTGGCCCGTTTGAAGACACTTGTGCTCTCACCCTAACCCTGACCCTAACCCTAACCCTAGCACCTAGGATTAGGGTTATGGTTAAGTTTTAAAGTCTCATAACTCGAGAACAAAGCACGATATTTGAAATTCGTTTTTAGTTTCAAACTCCTGGCCAAAAGACCTTTCAAATGAGCCCAAGTTTGGCTCGTTTGAAGGATGGTTAGGGTTAGGGTTAGGGTTAGGATTAACACCTAGGGTTAGGGTTATGGTTAACTTTTAAAGTCTCATAACTCGAGAACAAAGCACGATATTTGAAATCCGTTTTCAGTTTCAAACTCCTGGCCATAAGACCTTTCAAATGAGCCCAAGTTTGGCCCGTTTAAAGAACTTGTGCTCTAACCCTCACCCTAACCCTAGCACCTAGGGTTAGGGTTAGGGTTAACTTTTAAAGTCTCATAACTCGATAACAAAGCAAGATATTTGAAATCCGTTTTCAGTTTCAAACTCCTGGCCAAAAGACCTTTCGAATGAGTCCAAGTTTGGCCCGTTTGAAGACACTTGTGCTCTTACCCTGACCCTGACCCTAACCCTAACCCTAGCACCTAGGATTAGGGTTAGGGTTAACTTTTAAAGTCTCATCACTCGATAACAAAGCACGATATTTGAAATCCGTTTTTAGTTTCAAACTCCTGGCCAAAATACCTTTCAAATGAGCCCAAGTTTCGCTCGTTTGAAGGATGGTTAGGGTTAGGGTTAGGGTTAGGATTAACACCTAGGGGTAGGGTTATGGTTAACTTTTAAAGTCTCATAACTCGAGAACAAAGCACGATATTTGAAATCCGTTTTCAGTTTCAAACTCCTGGCCAAAAGACCTTTCGAATGAGCCCAAGTTTGGCCCGTTTGAAGAATGGTTAGGGTTAGGGTTAGGGTTAGGATTAACACCTAGGGTTAGGGTTAGGGTTAACTTTTAAAATCTCATAACCCGAGAACAAAGCACGATATTTTAAATCCGTTTTCAGTTTCAAACTCCTGGCCAAAAGACCTTTCGAATGAGCCCAAGTTTAGCCCGTTTGAAGAATGGTTAGGGTTAGGGTTAGGGTCAGGATTAACACCTAGGGTTAGGGTTAGGGTTAACATTTAAAGTCTCATAACTCGAGAACAAAGCAAGATATTTGAAATCCGTTTTCAGTTTCAAACTCCTGGCCAAAAGACCTTTCGAATGAGCCCAAGTTTGGCCCGTTTGAAGAATGGTTAGGGTTAGGGTTAGGATTAAACCAAGGGTTAGGGTTAGGGTTAACTTTTAAAGTCTCATAACTCGATAACAAAGCACGATATTTGAAATTCGTTTTCAGTTTCAAACTCCTAGCCAAAAGACCTTTCAAATGAGCCCAAGTTTGGCCCGTTTGAAGAAACTTGTGCTCTAACCCTAACCCTAACCCTAGCACCTAGGGTTAGGGTTAGGGTTAACTTTTAAAGTTTCATAACTCGATAAGAAAGCGCGATACTTGAAATCCGTTTTCAGTTTCAAACCCATGGCCAAAAGACCTTTTGAATGACCCCAAGTTTGGCCCTATTGAAGAATGGTTAGGGTTAGGGTTAGGGTTAGGATTAACACCTAGGGTTAGGGTTAGGGTTAACTTTTAAAGTCTCAAAACTCGATAACAAAGCACGATATTTGAAATCCGTTTTCAGTTTCAAACTCCTGGCCAACAGACCTTTTAAATGAGCCAAGGTTTGGCCCGTTTAAAGAACTTGTGCTCTAACCCTCACCCTAACCCTAGCACCTAGGGTTAGGGTTAGGGTTAACTTTTAAAGTCTCATAACTCGATAACAAAGCAAGATATTTGAAATCCGTTTTCAGTTTCAAACTCCTGGCCAAAAGACCTTTCGAATGAGTCCAAGTTTGGCCCGTTTGAAGACACTTGTGCTCTTACCCTAACCCTGACCCTAACCCTAACCCTAGCACCTAGGATTAGGGTTAGGGTTAACTTTTAAAGTCTCATCACTCGATAACAAAGCACGATATTTGAAATCCGTTTTCAGTTTCAAACTCCTGGCCAAAAGACCTTTCGAATGAGCCCAAGTTTAGCCCGTTTGAAGAATGGTTAGGGTTAGGGTTAGGGTCAGGATTAACACCTAGGGTTAGGGTTAGGGTTAACATTTAAAGTCTCATAACTCGAGAACAAAGCAAGATATTTGAAATCCGTTTTCAGTTTCAAACTCCTGGCCAAAAGACCTTTCGAATGAGCCCAAGTATGGCCCGTTTGAAGAATGGTTAGGGTTAGGGTTAGGATTAAACCTAGGGTTAGGGTTAGGGTTAACTTTTAAAGTCTCATAACTCGATAACAAAGCACGATATTTGAAATCCGTTTTCAGTTTCAAACTCCTGGCCAAAAGACCTTTCAAATGAGCCCAAGTTTGGCCCGTTTGAAGAAATTTGTGCTCTTACCCTAACCCTAACCCTAGCACCTAGGGTTAGGGTTAGGGTTAACTTTTAAAGTTTCATAACTCGATAAGAAAGCACGATATTTGAAATCCGTTTTCAGTTTCAAACCCATGGCCAAAAGACCTTTTGAATGAGCCCAAGTTTGGCCCTATTGAAGAATGGTTAGGGTTAGGGTTAGGATTAACACCTAGGGTTAGGGTTAGGGTTAACTTTTAAAGTCTCATCACTCGATAACAAAGCACGATATTTGAAATCCGTTTTCAGTTTCAAACTCCTGGCCAACAGACCCTTTAAATGAGCCAAGGTTTGGCCCGTTTGAAGGATGGTTAGGGTTAGGGTTAGGGTTAGGATTAACACCTAGGGTTAGGGTTAGGGTTAACTTTTAAAGTCTCATAACTCGAGAACAAAGCACGATATTTGAAATCCGTTTTCAGTTTCAAACTCCTGGCCAAAATACCTTTTAAATGAGCCCAAGTTTGGCCCGTTTGAAGAAACTTGTTCTCTTACCCTTACCCTAGCACCTAGGGTTAGGGTTAGGGTTAACTTTTAAAGTCTTATAACTCGAGAACAAAGCACGATATTTGAAATCCGTTTTCAGTTTCAAGTCCTGGCCAAAAGACCTTTCGAATGAGCCCAAGTTTGGCCCGTTTGAAGACACTTGTGCTCTCACCCTAACCCTGACCCTAACCCTAACCCTAGCACCTAGGATTAGGGTTATGGTTAAGTTTTAAAGTCTCATAACTCGAGAACAAAGCACGATATTTGAAATTCGTTTTTAGTTTCAAACTCCTGGCCAAAAGACCTTTCAAATGAGCCCAAGTTTGGCTCGTTTGAAGGATGGTTAGGGTTAGGGTTAGGGTTACGATTAACACCTAGGGTTAGGGTTATGGTTAACTTTTAAAGTCTCATAACTCGAGAACAAAGCACGATATTTGAAATCCGTTTTCAGTTTCAAACTCCTGGCCATAAGACCTTTCAAATGAGCCCAAGTTTGGCCCGTTTAAAGAACTTGTGCTCTAACCCTCACCCTAACCCTAGCACCTAGGGTTAGGGTTAGGGTTAACTTTTAAAGTCTCATAACTCGATAACAAAGCAAGATATTTGAAATCCGTTTTCAGTTTCAAACTCCTGGCCAAAAGACCTTTCGAATGAGTCCAAGTTTGGCCCGTTTGAAGACACTTGTGCTCTTACCCTGACCCTGACCCTAACCCTAACCCTAGCACCTAGGATTAGGGTTAGGGTTAACTTTTAAAGTCTCATCACTCGATAACAAAGCACGATATTTGAAATCCGTTTTTAGTTTCAAACTCCTGGCCAAAATACCTTTCAAATGAGCCCAAGTTTCGCTCGTTTGAAGGATGGTTAGGGTTAGGGTTAGGGTTAGGATTAACACCTAGGGGTAGGGTTATGGTTAACTTTTAAAGTCTCATAACTCGAGAACAAAGCACGATATTTTTAAATCCGTTTTCAGTTTCAAACTCCTGGCCAAAAGACCTTTCGAATGAGCCCAAGTTTGGCCCGTTTGAAGAATGGTTAGGGTTAGGGTTAGGGTTAGGATTAACACCTAGGGTTAGGGTTAGGGTTAACTTTTAAAATCTCATAACCCGAGAACAAAGCACGATATTTTAAATCCGTTTTCAGTTTCAAACTCCTGGCCAAAAGACCTTTCGAATGAGCCCAAGTTTAGCCCGTTTGAAGAATGGTTAGGGTTAGGGTTAGGGTCAGGATTAACACCTAGGGTTAGGGTTAGGGTTAACATTTAAAGTCTCATAACTCGAGAACAAAGCAAGATATTTGAAATCCGTTTTCAGTTTCAAACTCCTGGCCAAAAGACCTTTCGAATGAGTCCAAGTTTGGCCCGTTTGAAGACACTTGTGCTCTTACCCTAACCCTGACCCTAACCCTAACCCTAGCACCTAGGATTAGGGTTAGGGTTAACTTTTAAAGTCTCATCACTCGATAACAAAGCACGATATTTGAAATCCGTTTTTAGTTTCAAACTCCTGGCCAAAATACCTTTCAAATGAGCCCAAGTTTCGCTCGTTTGAAGGATGGTTAGGGTTAGGGTTAGGGTTAGGATTAACACCTAGGGGTAGGGTTATGGTTAACTTTTAAAGTCTCATAACTCGAGAACAAAGCACGATATTTGAAATCCGTTTTCAGTTTCAAACTCCTGGCCAAAAGACCTTTCGAATGAGCCCAAGTTTGGCCCGTTTGAAGAATGGTTAGGGTTAGGGTTAGGATTAAACCTAGGGTTAGGGTTAGGGTTAACTTTTAAAGTCTCATAACTCGATAACAAAGCACGATATTTGAAATCCGTTTTCAGTTTCAAACTCCTGGCCAAAAGACCTTTCAAATGAGCCCAAGTTTGGCCCGTTTGAAGAAACTTGTGCTCTTACCCTAACCCTAACCCTAGCACCTAGGGTTAGGGTTAGGGTTAACTTTAAAAGTTTCATAACTCGATAAGAAAGCACGATATTTGAAATCCGTTTTCAGTTTCAAACTCCTGGCCAACAGACCCTTTAAATGAGCCACGGTTTGGCCCGTTTGAAGGATGGTTAGGGTTAGGGTTAGGGTTAGGATTAACACCTAGGGTTAGGGTTAGGGTTAACTTTTAAAGTCTCATAACTCGAGAACAAAGCACGATATTTGAAATCCGTTTTCAGTTTCAAACTCCTGGCCAAAATACCTTTTAAATGAGCCCAAGTTTGGCCCGTTTGAAGAAACTTGTTCTCTTACCCTTACCCTAGCACCTAGGGTTAGGGTTAGGGTTAGGGTTAGGGTTAGGGTTAGGGTTAGGGTTAGGGTTAGGGTTAGGGTTAGGGTTAGGGTTAGGGTTAGGGTTAGGGTTAGGGTTAGGGTTAGGGTTAGGGTTAGGGTTAGGAGTAGGGTTAGGGTTAGGGTTAGGGTTAGGGTTAGGGTTAGGGTTACACGATGAGGTCGGTTAAGTCAGTTTGGGTAGTCTTTTGGTGAAAGGTTTCACTGACATAACATTGTGGCCTGCCGTAAATACATGGCCACCGGCTGTAATGCTTAGTTTGTTTGTATCTTCAGGCCAGTACCTACCTTCTGATACAAAAACTTTATCGCTTGGGTTGATTTAACCCGGAAAGCACCCTTTCACAGAAGAATGGTTAGGGCTAGGGTTAGGGTTAGGAATAAGACCTAGGGTTAGGGTTAGGGTTAACTTTTAAAGTCTCATAACTCGATAACAAAGCACGATACTTGAAATCTGTCTTCAGTTTCAAACTCCTGGCCAAAAGACCTTTTGAATGAGTCCAAGTTTGGCCCGTTTTAAGAATGGTTAGGGTTAAGGTTAGGGTTAGGATTAAGACCTAGGGCTATGGTTACACGATGAGGTCGGTTAAGTCAGTTTGGGTTGTCTTTTGGTGAAAGGTTTCACTGACATAACATTGTGGCCTGCCGTAAATACATGGCCACCGGCTGTAATGCTTAGTTTGTTTGTATCTTCAGGCCAGTACCTACCTTCTGATACAAAAACTTTATCGCTTGGGTTGATTTAACCCGGAAAGCACCCTTTCACAGAAGAATGGTTAGGGTTAGGGTTAGGGTTAGGAATAAGACCTAGGGTTAGGGTTAGGGTTAACTTTTAAAGTCTCATAACTCGATAACAAAGCACGATACTTGAAATCTGTCTTCAGTTTCAAACTCCTGGCCAAAAGACCTTTTGAATGAGTCCAAGTTTGGCCCGTTTGAAGAATGGTTAGGGTTAAGGTTAGGGTTAGGATTAAGACCTAGGGCTATGGTTACACGATGAGGTCGGTTAAGTCAGTTTGGGTTGTCTTTTGGTGAAAGGTTTCACTGACATAACATTGTGGCCTGCCGTAAATACATGGCCACCGGCTGTAATGCTTAGTTTGTTTGTATCTTCAGGCCAGTACCTACCTTCTGATACAAAAACTTTATCGCTTGGGTTGATTTAACCCGGAAAGCACCCTTTCACAGAAGAATGGTTAGGGTTAGGGTTAGGGTTAGGAATAAGACCTAGGGTTAGGGTTAGGGTTAACTTTTAAAGTCTCATAACTCGATAACAAAGCACGATACTTGAAATCTGTCTTCAGTTTCAAACTCCTGGCCAAAAGACCTTTTGAATGAGTCCAAGTTTGGCCCGTTTGAAGAATGGTTAGGGTTAAGGTTAGGGTTAGGATTAAGACCTAGGGCTATGGTTATACGATGAGGTCGGTTAAGTCAGTTTGGGTTGTCTTTTGGTGAAAGGTTTCACTGACATAACATTGTGGCCTGCCGTAAATACATGGCCACCGGCTGTAATGCTTAGTTTGTTTGTATCTTCAGGCCAGTACCTACCTTCTGATACAAAAACTTTATCGCTTGGGTTGATTTAACCCGGAAAGCACCCTTTCACAGAAGAATGGTTAGGGTTAGGGTTAGGGTTAGGAATAAGACCTAGGGTTAGGGTTAGGGTTAACTTTTAAAGTCTCATAACTCGATAACAAAGCACGATACTTGAAATCTGTCTTCAGTTTCAAACTCCTGGCCAAAAGACCTTTTGAATGAGTCCAAGTTTGGCCCGTTTGAAGAATGGTTAGGGTTAAGGTTAGGGTTAGGATTAAGACCTAGGGCTAGGGTTAGGGTTAGAGTTATCTTTGAAAGTCTCCTAACTCGATAACAAAGCACGATACTTGAAATCTGTCTTCAGTTTCAGTTTGAAGAATGGTTAGGGTTAGGGTTAGGATTAAGACCTAGAGTTAGGGTTAGGGTTAACTTTTAAAGTCTCATGACTCGATAACAAAGCACGATATTTGAAATCTGTCTTCAGTTTCAGTTTGAAGAATGGTTAGGGTTAGGGTTAGGATTAAGACCTACGGTTAGGGTTAGGGTTAACTTTTAAAGTCTCATGACTCGATAACAAAGCACGATATTTGAAATCTGTCTTCAGTTTCAGTTTGAAGAATGGTTAGGGTTAGGGTTAGGATTAAGACCTACGGTTAGGGTTAGGGTTAACTTTTAAAGTCTCATGACTCGATAACAAAGCACGATATTTGAAATCTGTCTTCAGTTTCAGTTTGAAGAATGGTTAGGGTTAGGGTTAGGATTAAGACCTAGGGCTATGGTTACACGATGAGGTCGGTTAAGTCAGTTTGGGTTGTCTTTTGGTGAAAGGTTTCACTGACATAACATTGTGGCCTGCCGTAAATACATGGCCACCGGCTGTAATGCTTAGTTTGTTTGTATCTTCAGGCCAGTACCTACCTTCTGATACAAAAACTTTATCGCTTGGGTTGATTTAACCCGGAAAGCACCCTTTCACAGAAGAATGGTTAGGGTTAGGGTTAGGGTTAGGAATAAGACCTAGGGTTAGGGTTAGGGTTAACTTTTAAAGTCTCATAACTCGATAACAAAGCACGATACTTGAAATCTGTCTTCAGTTTCAAACTCCTGGCCAAAAGACCTTTTGAATGAGTCCAAGTTTGGCCCGTTTGAAGAATGGTTAGGGTTAGGGTTAGGGTTAGGATTAAGACCTAGGGCTATGGTTACAAGATGAGGTCGGTTAAGTCAGTTTGGGTTGTCTTTTGGTGAAAGGTTTCACTGACATAACATTGTGGCCTGCCGTAAATACATGGCCACCGGCTGTAATGCTTAGTTTGTTTGTATCTTCAGGCCAGTACCTACCTTCTGATACAAAAACTTTATCGCTTGGGTTGATTTAACCCGGAAAGCACCCTTTCACAGAAGAATGGTTAGGGTTAGGGTTAGGGTTAGGAATAAGACCTAGGGTTAGGGTTAGGGTTAACTTTTAAAGTCTCATAACTCGATAACAAAGCACGATACTTGAAATCTGTCTTCAGTTTCAAACTCCTGGCCAAAAGACCTTTTGAATGAGTCCAAGTTTGGCCCGTTTGAAGAATGGTTAGGGTTAAGGTTAGGGTTAGGATTAAGACCTAGGGCTATGGTTACACGATGAGGTCGGTTAAGTCAGTTTGGGTTGTCTTTTGGTGAAAGGTTTCACTGACATAACATTGTGGCCTGCCGTAAATACATGGCCACCGGCTGTAATGCTTAGTTTGTTTGTATCTTCAGGCCAGTACCTACCTTCTGATACAAAAACTTTATCGCTTGGGTTGATTTAACCCGGAAAGCACCCTTTCACAGAAGAATGGTTAGGGTTAGGGTTAGGGTTAGGAATAAGACCTAGGGTTAGGGTTAGGGTTAACTTTTAAAGTCTCATAACTCGATAACAAAGCACGATACTTGAAATCTGTCTTCAGTTTCAAACTCCTGGCCAAAAGACCTTTTGAATGAGTCCAAGTTTGGCCCGTTTGAAGAATGGTTAGGGTTAGGGTTAGGGTTAGGATTAAGACCTAGGGCTATGGTTACACGATGAGGTCGGTTAAGTCAGTTTGGGTTGTCTTTTGGTGAAAGGTTTCACTGACATAACATTGTGGCCTGCCGTAAATACATGGCCACCGGCTGTAATGCTTAGTTTGTTTGTATCTTCAGGCCAGTACCTACCTTCTGATACAAAAACTTTATCGCTTGGGTTGATTTAACCCGGAAAGCACCCTTTCACAGAAGAATGGTTAGGGTTAGGGTTAGGGTTAGGAATAAGACCTAGGGTTAGGGTTAGGGTTAACTTTTAAAGTCTCATAACTCGATAACAAAGCACGATACTTGAAATCTGTCTTCAGTTTCAAACTCCTGGCCAAAAGACCTTTTGAATGAGTCCAAGTTTGGCCCGTTTGAAGAATGGTTAGGGTTAAGGTTAGGGTTAGGATTAAGACCTAGGGCTAGGGTTAGGGTTAGAGTTATCTTTGAAAGTCTCCTAACTCGATAACAAAGCACGATACTTGAAATCTGTCTTCAGTTTCAGTTTGAAGAATGGTTAGGGTTAGGGTTAGGATTAAGACCTAGAGTTAGGGTTAGGGTTAACTTTTAAAGTCTCATGACTCGATAACAAAGCACGATATTTGAAATCTGTCTTCAGTTTCAGTTTGAAGAATGGTTAGGGTTAGGGTTAGGATTAAGACCTACGGTTAGGGTTAGGGTTAACTTTTAAAGTCTCATGACTCGATAACAAAGCACGATATTTGAAATCTGTCTTCAGTTTCAGTTTGAAGAATGGTTAGGGTTAGGGTTAGGATTAAGACCTACGGTTAGGGTTAGGGTTAACTTTTAAAGTCTCATGACTCGATAACAAAGCACGATATTTGAAATCTGTCTTCAGTTTCAGTTTGAAGAATGGTTAGGGTTAGGGTTAGGATTAAGACCTACGGTTAGGGTTAGGGTTAACTTTTAAAGTCTCATGACTCGATAACAAAGCGCGATATTTGAAATCTGTCTTCAGTTTCAGTTTGAAGAATGGTTAGGGTTAGGGTTAGGATTAAGACCTACGGTTAGGGTTAGGGTTAACTTTTAAAGTCTCATGACTCGATAACAAAGCACGATATTTGAAATCTGTCTTCAGTTTCAGTTTGAAGAATGGTTAGGGTTAGGGTTAGGAATAAGACCTACGGTTAGGGTTAACTTTTAAAGTCTCATGACTCGATAACAAAGCACGATATTTGAAATCTGTCTTCAGTTTCAGTTTGAAGAATGGTTAGGGTTAGGGTTAGGATTAAGACCTACGGTTAGGGTTAGGGTTAACTTTTAAAGTCTCATGACTCGATAACAAAGCACGATACTTGAAATCTGTCTTCAGTTTCAAACTCCTGGCCAAAAGACCTTTTGAATGAGTCCAAGTTTGGCCCGTTTGAAGAATGGTTAGGGTTAAGGTTAGGGTTAGGATTAAGACCTAGGGCTATGGTTACACGATGAGGTCGGTTAAGTCAGTTTGGGTTGTCTTTTGGTGAAAGGTTTCACTGACATAACATTGTGGCCTGCCGTAAATACATGGCCACCGGCTGTAATGCTTAGTTTGTTTGTATCTTCAGGCCAGTACCTACCTTCTGATACAAAAACTTTATCGCTTGGGTTGATTTAACCCGGAAAGCACCCTTTCACAGAAGAATGGTTAGGGTTAGGGTTAGGGTTAGGAATAAGACCTAGGGTTAGGGTTAGGGTTAACTTTTAAAGTCTCATAACTCGATAACAAAGCACGATACTTGAAATCTGTCTTCAGTTTCAAACTCCTGGCCAAAAGACCTTTTGAATGAGTCCAAGTTTGGCCCGTTTGAAGAATGGTTAGGGTTAAGGTTAGGGTTAGGATTAAGACCTAGGGCTATGGTTACACGATGAGGTCGGTTAAGTCAGTTTGGGTTGTCTTTTGGTGAAAGGTTTCACTGACATAACATTGTGGCCTGCCGTAAATACATGGCCACCGGCTGTAATGCTTAGTTTGTTTGTATCTTCAGGCCAGTACCTACCTTCTGATACAAAAACTTTATCGCTTGGGTTGATTTAACCCGGAAAGCACCCTTTCACAGAAGAATGGTTAGGGTTAGGGTTAGGGTTAGGAATAAGACCTAGGGTTAGGGTTAGGGTTAACTTTTAAAGTCTCATAACTCGATAACAAAGCACGATACTTGAAATCTGTCTTCAGTTTCAAACTCCTGGCCAAAAGACCTTTTGAATGAGTCCAAGTTTGGCCCGTTTGAAGAATGGTTAGGGTTAAGGTTAGGGTTAGGATTAAGACCTAGGGCTATGGTTACACGATGAGGTCGGTTAAGTCAGTTTGGGTTGTCTTTTGGTGAAAGGTTTCACTGACATAACATTGTGGCCTGCCGTAAATACATGGCCACCGGCTGTAATGCTTAGTTTGTTTGTATCTTCAGGCCAGTACCTACCTTCTGATACAAAAACTTTATCGCTTGGGTTGATTTAACCCGGAAAGCACCCTTTCACAGAAGAATGGTTAGGGTTAGGGTTAGGGTTAGGAATAAGACCTAGGGTTAGGGTTAGGGTTAACTTTTAAAGTCTCATAACTCGATAACAAAGCACGATATTTGAAATCTGTCTTCAGTTTCAGTTTGAAGAATGGTTAGGGTTAGGGTTAGGATAAACACCTACGGTTAGGGTTAGGGTTAACTTTTAAAGTCTCATGACTCGATAACAAAGCACGATATTTGAAATCTGTCTTCAGTTTCAGTTTGAAGAATGGTTAGGGTTAGGGTTAGGATTAAGACCTGCGGTTAGGGTTAGAGTTAACTTTTAAAGTCTCATGACTCGATAACAAAGCACGATATTTGAAATCTGTCTTCAGTTTCAGTTTGAAGAATGGTTAGGGTTAGGGTTAGGATTAAGACCTACGGTTAGGGTTAGGGTTAACTTTTAAAGTCTCATGACTCGATAACAAAGCACGATATTTGAAATCTGTCTTCAGTTTCAGTTTGAAGAATGGTTAGGGTTAGGGTTAGGATAAACACCTACGGTTAGGGTTAGGGTTAACTTTTAAAGTCTCATGACTCGATAACAAAGCACGATATTTGAAATCTGTCTTCAGTTTCAGTTTGAAGAATGGTTAGGGTTAGGGTTAGGATTAAGACCTGCGGTTAGGGTTAGGGTTAACTTTTAAAGTCTCATGACTCGATAACAAAGCACGATATTTGAAATCTGTCTTCAGTTTCAGTTTGAAGAATGGTTAGGGTTAGGGTTAGGATTAAGACCTAGGGCTATGGTTACACGATGAGGTCGGTTAAGTCAGTTTGGGTTGTCTTTTGGTGAAAGGTTTCACTGACATAACATTGTGGCCTGCCGTAAATACATGGCCACCGGCTGTAATGCTTAGTTTGTTTGTATCTTCAGGCCAGTACCTACCTTCTGATACAAAAACTTTATCGCTTGGGTTGATTTAACCCGGAAAGCACCCTTTCACAGAAGAATGGTTAGGGTTAGGGTTAGGGTTAGGAATAAGACCTAGGGTTAGGGTTAGGGTTAACTTTTAAAGTCTCATAACTCGATAACAAAGCACGATACTTGAAATCTGTCTTCAGTTTCAAACTCCTGGCCAAAAGACCTTTTGAATGAGTCCAAGTTTGGCCCGTTTGAAGAATGGTTAGGGTTAAGGTTAGGGTTAGGATTAAGACCTAGGGCTATGGTTATACGATGAGGTCGGTTAAGTCAGTTTGGGTTGTCTTTTGGTGAAAGGTTTCACTGACATAACATTGTGGCCTGCCGTAAATACATGGCCACCGGCTGTAATGCTTAGTTTGTTTGTATCTTCAGGCCAGTACCTACCTTCTGATACAAAAACTTTATCGCTTGGGTTGATTTAACCCGGAAAGCACCCTTTCACAGAAGAATGGTTAGGGTTAGGGTTAGGGTTAGGAATAAGACCTAGGGTTAGGGTTAGGGTTAACTTTTAAAGTCTCATAACTCGATAACAAAGCACGATACTTGAAATCTGTCTTCAGTTTCAAACTCCTGGCCAAAAGACCTTTTGAATGAGTCCAAGTTTGGCCCGTTTGAAGAATGGTTAGGGTTAAGGTTAGGGTTAGGATTAAGACCTAGGGCTAGGGTTAGGGTTAGAGTTATCTTTGAAAGTCTCCTAACTCGATAACAAAGCACGATACTTGAAATCTGTCTTCAGTTTCAGTTTGAAGAATGGTTAGGGTTAGGGTTAGGATTAAGACCTAGAGTTAGGGTTAGGGTTAACTTTTAAAGTCTCATGACTCGATAACAAAGCACGATATTTGAAATCTGTCTTCAGTTTCAGTTTGAAGAATGGTTAGGGTTAGGGTTAGGATTAAGACCTACGGTTAGGGTTAGGGTTAACTTTTAAAGTCTCATGACTCGATAACAAAGCACGATATTTGAAATCTGTCTTCAGTTTCAGTTTGAAGAATGGTTAGGGTTAGGGTTAGGATTAAGACCTACGGTTAGGGTTAGGGTTAACTTTTAAAGTCTCATGACTCGATAACAAAGCACGATATTTGAAATCTGTCTTCAGTTTCAGTTTGAAGAATGGTTAGGGTTAGGGTTAGGATTAAGACCTACGGTTAGGGTTAGGGTTAACTTTTAAAGTCTCATGACTCGATAACAAAGCGCGATATTTGAAATCTGTCTTCAGTTTCAGTTTGAAGAATGGTTAGGGTTAGGGTTAGGATTAAGACCTACGGTTAGGGTTAGGGTTAACTTTTAAAGTCTCATGACTCGATAACAAAGCACGATATTTGAAATCTGTCTTCAGTTTCAGTTTGAAGAATGGTTAGGGTTAGGGTTAGGAATAAGACCTACGGTTAGGGTTAACTTTTAAAGTCTCATGACTCGATAACAAAGCACGATATTTGAAATCTGTCTTCAGTTTCAGTTTGAAGAATGGTTAGGGTTAGGGTTAGGATTAAGACCTACGGTTAGGGTTAGGGTTAACTTTTAAAGTCTCATGACTCGATAACAAAGCACGATACTTGAAATCTGTCTTCAGTTTCAAACTCCTGGCCAAAAGACCTTTTGAATGAGTCCAAGTTTGGCCCGTTTGAAGAATGGTTAGGGTTAAGGTTAGGGTTAGGATTAAGACCTAGGGCTATGGTTACACGATGAGGTCGGTTAAGTCAGTTTGGGTTGTCTTTTGGTGAAAGGTTTCACTGACATAACATTGTGGCCTGCCGTAAATACATGGCCACCGGCTGTAATGCTTAGTTTGTTTGTATCTTCAGGCCAGTACCTACCTTCTGATACAAAAACTTTATCGCTTGGGTTGATTTAACCCGGAAAGCACCCTTTCACAGAAGAATGGTTAGGGTTAGGGTTAGGGTTAGGAATAAGACCTAGGGTTAGGGTTAGGGTTAACTTTTAAAGTCTCATAACTCGATAACAAAGCACGATACTTGAAATCTGTCTTCAGTTTCAAACTCCTGGCCAAAAGACCTTTTGAATGAGTCCAAGTTTGGCCCGTTTGAAGAATGGTTAGGGTTAAGGTTAGGGTTAGGATTAAGACCTAGGGCTATGGTTACACGATGAGGTCGGTTAAGTCAGTTTGGGTTGTCTTTTGGTGAAAGGTTTCACTGACATAACATTGTGGCCTGCCGTAAATACATGGCCACCGGCTGTAATGCTTAGTTTGTTTGTATCTTCAGGCCAGTACCTACCTTCTGATACAAAAACTTTATCGCTTGGGTTGATTTAACCCGGAAAGCACCCTTTCACAGAAGAATGGTTAGGGTTAGGGTTAGGGTTAGGAATAAGACCTAGGGTTAGGGTTAGGGTTAACTTTTAAAGTCTCATAACTCGATAACAAAGCACGATACTTGAAATCTGTCTTCAGTTTCAAACTCCTGGCCAAAAGACCTTTTGAATGAGTCCAAGTTTGGCCCGTTTGAAGAATGGTTAGGGTTAAGGTTAGGGTTAGGATTAAGACCTAGGGCTAGGGTTAGGGTTAGAGTTATCTTTGAAAGTCTCCTAACTCGATAACAAAGCACGATACTTGAAATCTGTCTTCAGTTTCAGTTTGAAGAATGGTTAGGGTTAGGGTTAGGATTAAGACCTAGAGTTAGGGTTAGGGTTAACTTTTAAAGTCTCATGACTCGATAACAAAGCACGATATTTGAAATCTGTCTTCAGTTTCAGTTTGAAGAATGGTTAGGGTTAGGGTTAGGGTTAGGGTTAGGATTAAGACCTACGGTTAGGGTTAGGGTTAACTTTTAAAGTCTCATGACTCGATAACAAAGCACGATATTTGAAATCTGTCTTCAGTTTCAGTTTGAAGAATGGTTAGGGTTAGGGTTAGGATTAAGACCTACGGTTAGGGTTAGGGTTAACTTTTAAAGTCTCATGACTCGATAACAAAGCACGATATTTGAAATCTGTCTTCAGTTTCAGTTTGAAGAATGGTTAGGGTTAGGGTTAGGATTAAGACCTACGGTTAGGGTTAGGGTTAACTTTTAAAGTCTCATGACTCGATAACAAAGCGCGATATTTGAAATCTGTCTTCAGTTTCAGTTTGAAGAATGGTTAGGGTTAGGGTTAGGATTAAGACCTACGGTTAGGGTTAGGGTTAACTTTTAAAGTCTCATGACTCGATAACAAAGCACGATATTTGAAATCTGTCTTCAGTTTCAGTTTGAAGAATGGTTAGGGTTAGGGTTAGGAATAAGACCTACGGTTAGGGTTAACTTTTAAAGTCTCATGACTCGATAACAAAGCACGATATTTGAAATCTGTCTTCAGTTTCAGTTTGAAGAATGGTTAGGGTTAGGGTTAGGATTAAGACCTACGGTTAGGGTTAGGGTTAACTTTTAAAGTCTCATGACTCGATAACAAAGCACGATATTTGAAATCTGTCTTCAGTTTCAGTTTGAAGAATGGTTAGGGTTAGGGTTAGGATTAAGACCTAGAGTTAGGGTTAGGGTTACCACCTGTTTACTTTACACAGGTCTCCGCCTCACTGGCTGTATCACCACCTGTTTGCTTTACACAGGTATCCGCCTCACTGGCTGTATCACCACCTGTTTACTTTACACAGGTATCCGCCTCACTGGCTGTATCACCACCTGTTTACTTTACACAGGTCTCCGCCTCACTGGCTGTACCACCACCTGTTTACTTTACACAGGTCTCCGCCTCACTGGCTGTATCACCACCTGTTTACTTTACACAGGTCTCCGCCTCACTGGCTGTATCACCACCTGTTTACACTACACAGGTATCCGCCTCACTGGCTGTATCACCACCTGTTTACTTTACACAGGTCTCCGCCTCACTGGCTGTATCACCACCTGTTTACTTTACACAGGTCTCCGCCTCACTGGCTGTATCACCACCTGTTTACACTACACAGGTATCCGCCTCACTGGCTGTATCACCACCTGTTTACTTTACACAGGTCTCCGCCTCACTGGCTGTACCACCACCGGTTTACAATACACAGGTATCCGCCTCACTGGCTGTATCACCACCTGTTTACTTTACACAGGTCTCCGCCTCACTGGCTGTATCACCACCTGTTTACACTACACAGGTATCCGCCTCACTGGCTGTATCACCACCTGTTTACTTTACACAGGTCTCCGCCTCACTGGCTGTATCACCACCTGTTTACACTACACAGGTATCCGCCTCACTGGCTGTATCACCACCTGTTTACTTTACACAGGTCTCCGCCTCACTGGCTGTATCACCACCTGTTTACTTTACACAGGTATCCGCCTCACTGGCTGTATCACCACCTGTTTACTTTACACAGGTATCCGCCTCACTGGCTGTATCACCACCTGTTTACTTTACACAGGTCTCCGCCTCACTGGCTGTATCACCACCTGTTTACTTTACACAGGTCTCCGCCTCACTGGCTGTATCACCACCTGTTTACACTACACAGGTATCCGCCTCACTGGCTGTATCACCACCTGTTTACTTTACACAGGTCTCCGCCTCACTGGCTGTACCACCACCTGTTTACTTTACACAGGTCTCCGCCTCACTGGCTGTATCACCACCTGTTTACTTTACACAGGTATCCGCCTCACTGGCTGTATCACCACCTGTTTACTTTACACAGGTCTCCGCCTCACTGGCTGTATCACCACCTGTTTACACTACACAGGTATCCGCCTCACTGGCTGTATCACCACCTGTTTACTTTACACAGGTCTCCGCCTCACTGGCTGTACCACCACCGGTTTACAATACACAGATTTCCACCACGCAGGTTTCCGCCACACAGGCTACACCACACAGGTATCCACCACACTGGCTATACCACCACACAGGTTTACAGTACACAGATTTACACCACACAGGTTTAACGTTACACCACACCGGGTTACACTACACAGAATCTACCGTATACCGCGGCCGCTGGCACGCAGTTTCCACCAAGCAGTTTTCTACCACACAACGTAGGCTTAGGCATATTTCAGCTGACACTATTCTGTGGTCTGAGATACTGAATGTGTTGTAGGCTTCACAATTCTCTACACTGTTTACCCACTTTCTGTTTACAAGGATGTAGTCCAACTGCGCTCTAGTGCCATTTGGATACGAAAATGTCCACAGCTTTCCTTTACGTTTCTGGAATATCGTGTTTAGACATACTAGTCTGTTATTTGGTCCTTACCAATTTGTGCATTCATGTCACCACTTATTACATCTGACTAGACATTCCCAAATCAGACATAGGCAAGGAATATCACGACAAATGGAATTTTGGAAATAACACAACTCTTTATTTCAAACCGAACAACTGGAACTCTGGAACAACTGGAGTTTTTCAGCTAACAGATTCAAGGAATAAAACACGCTATATAATGTATTTGCTTCTACTGTGTAGTTCTGATCTACTGTGAATGTTACAACGTTCCTTATATTTCCCTATCTACCGGTACTTCATTTCAAACCGAACAACTGGAACTCTGGAACAACTGGAGTTTTTCAGCTGACAGATTCAAGGAATTAAACACGCTATATAATGTATTTGCTTCTACTGTGTAGTTCTGATCTACTGTGAATGTTACAACGTTCCTTATATTTCCCTATCTACCGGTACTTCATTTCAAACCGAACAACTGGAACTCTGGAACAACTGGAGTTTTTCAGCTGACAGATTCAAGGAATTAAACACGCTATATAATGTATTTGCTTCTACTGTGTAGTTCTGATCTACTGTGAATGTTACAACGTTCCTTATATTTCCCTATCTACCGGTACTTCATTTCAAACCGAACAACTGGAACTCTGGAACAACTGGAGTTTTCAGCTAACAGATTCAAGGAATAAAACACGCTATATAATGTATTTGCTTCTACTGTGTAGTTCTGATCTACTGTGAATGTTACAACGTTCCTTATATTTCCCTATCTACCGGTACTTCATTTCAAACCGAACGACTGGAGACCGTGAAACAATGAACATAAAGTAACGTTGCAAGAAACAATCAGTCTATATTCAGTGGCAAGTCTTGGCGTGCCGGTGGAGACTGCCACCGTGTCTGAACTGCTTGCCGCACTTCTCACATCTGTAGGGCTTCTCTCCGGTGTGTAGTCTCATGTGCACCTCCAATGCTCCTAAGGTTGCAAACCTCCTGCCGCACTCCTCACATGTGTAAGGTTTCTCCCCAGTGTGAGTACGAAAGTGCCGCGAAAGGTTGCCTTTAACTGCGAAGGCTCGGTCACATTCCTGGCACACGTAAGGTTTTTCCCCCGTGTGAGTCCGCATGTGCTTTGTTATTGCACTGAGGTCTCTAAAGTGCGACCCGCACGCATCGCAATGGTAGGGTTTCTCGCCGCTGTGCGTCCTCTTGTGATAGATGTAGGAAGACGCCGTGCTGAACTGCTTGCCGCAATCCTTGCAGCGGTACGGGGTCTCACCCGTGTGGTTTCGTATGTGGACCCTCAGGTTGTACATCCTTGGAGTGGAGAATCCACAATGCTCGCAAACGAACATTGTTGACCTGGAATAGATTCAGAAGTTTGTTATTGAAAGCGATCAGGTAGGCATTACTACATAGCACAAAGTTTTTTCACAACATGGTACACGTTATTTCACAGAAAAAAGTTTTCCGGTCAAGGCTAGAATATAGCACACTTCAAGCCTTATTATCTTGCAATAAGGAGCTAATTTGCATAATTAGTAAGGAAAGTTTGTTAACCAACTGCCTTTCAATGGGACATGGGACAGTGTCAGGTCATGTAAACAGATAGCCTTGCATAAACGTACATGTAGGTCAAATAAATAAACTTTTCTCCAAGCAGAGGTGTGGGTCCTGCTGGTTTTTGACGCGTTCAGTTTAAGCATTGTTGTTCAACACGGTTGGCGACATAACGAAATAGGGACAAAATAGAAAGCCTGACTAGAAACACCTAAAAACGTGCCAGATTTATTCTATTCATATGTATTGACTGTACTATTTCATAATCACTTTCAACTTTCAACACTGCCATATCGAACCTTTGTGGCCCATATAATATCAACCTACTCATATTTTTCATGACCAGTTATAACATATATCAGCACACTCTGCACATATACTAGTCCTGTACCACCAAATGATTTTTAACCCTATCTTAACTGGACTCATTCGCCCAATCATAACGTCCAAATGGTATGGTGCATGATCAAATTTGCAGGGGGTGATAGGCACGTAAATATAAATCACTTTCCATAATAAGCCTTGATTATTTGGCGAAGATAATGTGTTTGTGGAACTCTAGTTTACATTTACCAAACTTCATCACCAACGTAATAAGTTAGGCACACTATCTGGCGTAGCACTAAATAGCGATAAAGTAGACATTGAAAGTACTTACCAGATCAGACGAGCAGATGACGAGATGAAAAAAAACTTGGCTATTTGAAGACGGCTAGAAAACGTTCCGAATCGTTTGAAATCGAATCAGGTACTGTCGACTACGAACTCCAACGACCATTTTATGTAGAGGCGGGCCCTTTGTTTATCCGTGAAAGTGGAATTAGCTATATCAACAATGCTATTGTTACATAATCAAACAGTTGTCTGACAAATCATGATGACCAGTGATTATGTAATTAGTCCCAGCGCGTGCAGATCTCATTGCGCTAATTGAATATTACAACTTCTTTTGTATCAACTGATCAACAGCAAACGCCGCCCTCAAGCGCATCTCTGTGCACTGCATCGCAACGTCAGATTTCGGCCAGGGAACCAATCAGACGTCCGGGCGCCCACCAATTGTAATTTGCGGGCATCTGATTAGCGGGTCTCATAAATTCACTCTCCACCGCTCGACGACTACTTTTAATGTCTTGCACTTGAGCGTAGACGAAGTTCATCCGTTCGTTCGACATGCACGTACCAAGCAGACCGCCCGTAAGTCCACCGGTGGCAAAGCCCCAAGGAAGCAGCTGGCAACCAAGGCCGCGCGCAAGAGCGCCCCTGCTAATGGCGGCGTCAAGAAGCCTCACCGCTACAGGCCCGGCACCGTCGCCCTGAGGGAGATCCGCCGCTACCAGAAGTCCACCGAGCTGCTCACCCGCAAGCTGCCCTTCCAGCGCCTGGTGCGAGAAATCGCCCAAGACTTCAAGACGGACCTGCGCTTCCAGAGCTCGGCGGTCATGGCCCTGCAGGAAGCCGGCGAGGCCTACCTGGTCGGTGTCTTCGAGGACACCAACCTGTGCGCCATCCACGCCAAGCGCGTCACCATCATGCCCAAGGACATCAACAACCCCGGCCCTTTTCAGGGCCACCCACATATCCCAGAAAGATCTATATCCTTCCACCTTTCTTTAAACAGACGCAGTTGTTGCGCCTGAAATACAATTACACACCACTCGCACATCACCCCCCCCACACACACACACACACACACACACAACTTATACCTGTACACGCAAATCAATTCAGCCGACAGTGTAATGACTTTATCAACGTTAGAGAATGTTATGTGAACGCGTGCATCCGGTCGCGAACACATAACCTGTACACACGTATAATATACATATAGGTCAGCTAGCATTAAACGACACCGTATTGCGGTCATTTCTTGTACTTGTATGATCGGTCTTGCTCACGCATTGCGATAATTGTCTGTCAGCTATCTTGGACTGGGATATGTCGTATTTGGGTATTTTCATTCGTATATCTGCATTGTGCAGGCACTTGATTCAGTGTGAAGAGAACACAGTTCTTTCGAGAGGATGTGGGTGGCCCTGAAAAGGGCCGGGGTTCAGTTTCTTTAATTACTGAGCCTTGCTGGTCTTCTTGGGCAGAAGCACGGCGTGGATGTTGGGCAGAACGCCGCCCTGTGCGATGGTCACGCCGCCAAGAAGCTTGTTCAACTCCTCGTCGTTGCGGACGACCAGTTGAAGGTGACGGGGGATGATTCTGGTCTTCTTGTTGTCGCGGGCAGCGTTACCGGCCAGCTCCAGGACCTCGGCCGTCAGGTACTCCAGCACGGCCGCCAGGTACACCGGTGCGCCGGCACCCACGCGCCGCGCGTGGGTTTCCCTTGCACCCGACCGACCGGGAACTGGAGACCCGCCCGGGAAGAACGGCTCTTTGCCTTTGCGCGTGCCTTGCCACCTTCGCCACGTCCAGACATCTTGTAGTAGTCGATTGATTTACGTCAAACGGCAGAAAGAATGAGGGAATGAAGAGGCATTATCTCCTGTCCAAACAATTTATACCCCGCCGATGGATTCACGGCTTCAGCCAGCGAACCAATAGAGAGAGCTCACTCTCGGTGAGAAGAAGTTCTACCACGTCCGCACCTTAGACTAGACAATCCCCAAATTTGCATTGTTCTCCCATATAAAGGCCTGGCCGAGACGACAAGCGGAAAAGCCGCCAAAAGCCGCCAGGCCCGCAGGGGACAAGACGCGCGGAGAAAGAGAAGGGAAACCTTCGGCGTCTACATCTACAAGGTGCTCAATACGAAGCTTCTCGACTGGCTCACTACAACAAGCGCTCCACCATCAGCAGCCGCGAGATCCAGACCGCCGTGCGACTCCTGCTGCCGGGCGAGTTGGCCAAGCACGCCGTCAGCGACTAGACTACACACAACGCACACGCCAAAAAACCTGGGATCGCAGGCGACATAAGACAGTACAGAACTTATGTCCTGGAACACAACAACAACAACAACAAAAACAACAGGATGATCATGAAAGAAAACAAAGAAGTGAATTTTGACGTAATAAAAGTCTGCACACGTTCTTATTACACCAAACAAAGCTGACGCAACAAGAAACTTGCGCCCCTTGCCTTCTGGAACAACTGTCGTCTGTGACGTTCCTTAGAACACGTAGAACAATGAATTGGCCGTCGATCGGCGTTCCTTTTCCAGTCAAAACGCCATAAACATACACTAGTAAGCAATGTCTCACAAGTGTGGTCAAACTTCTGGACGACAACGGTGTGTGTGCGTGTGTGCCTGTGTGTGCGTGTGTGTGTGTCCGAGGCCTACAGCCTATGCTGACGCGAGCGAAAGAAAGGCAGCGCTCTTGTGTGGCCCATGGTTTAAGTGGTATAGAGAGGTACAAGTGGTTTCTATCCCGAAACGAGCTAAGGAAAAGGAAGCGCTCTACTGAGGCCCGTGGCACCGTATAGTCGGCCAATCCGTCTTCGGGGCAGACGGAAACCTCTTCCGCCTGTGTCTAATTTTGTACCCGGAGGTAGAGAAGGTCGCTATACTTAGCTATAGGCGAACGAAGGGCACTGCCTTTCTTTCGCTCGTCTCAGTAAAAAAAATCACACACACCTGTACCACCGTATACCATTAATACAGATATCAGCATTTATTCATTTCCACTTGTTTGGTCATAACAGATGTATTCATTACGAATGTGAATGTGTGAGCGATATAATTCTTTCTTTAGGATGTGGGTGGCCCTGAAAAGGGCCGGGGTTTCAAAGGGCTGGTTCTTCAGTATCAGTCTACGGACGGGCGCAAGGTTTGAGAGTTACGAAGGAAATCGGCGCCTTGTCTCTCGCCATAGTCGAACAAGAGTTCCGTTTTAAAGCGTTCTTACCAACGCTCTTATCAACAAAACAGATTAACAAGGTCTCAAACAGAATAACAAGGTCTGCGAGTTTCGGAATAGTTTTAGTATGAGAACATAACTATCGGTCATCGTCCTTTGTCATACAATGTTTGAATGTGCAAAGTGAAGAAAAGTGACACGAACACAGTCCGTTTTGGGGTAGTTTGGTGGCCCTGAAAAGGGCCGGGGTTTTTGGTAGAGATAACACGGGTTTAAATCCTAGTCTTGTCCTGACAGGTTGCATGAAGCATAAAGTTTGCGTCCCTGAAAATGTCCAAGAATTTTAGTTAGGCGATAGAAGCTCATCTAAAAATTCCCAAACACTTCGAGACTTTACTCCTGCCCGTGGCCTTGCCGACTTCTCAACATTCTTGTCTTCTCCATTTCTTTGGCAGGGACAAGCGTGAGATGAAATATCCCCTGCCGTGTCTCCAGGCAAAAGTAGCTCTTTATAGGCCCAAGCATTTCGCCTCGCCGTCCCTCGCAGGTAATTCTGTGACGACCTGTCTCCGACCTCCATCTTTTTGTCGGACAGCAAACAATCTCGAAACCTGCTTTTGTCGTGAGACGAAAGGGGATAATCTTGGCGGGAATGTCTGGCGTGGCGTCAAGCCTCAACCTGTTCACAGTAGAAGAAATGGATTAATCTTTCCAGGAATGTCTGTGACGAAGCCGAAACCTGTTCACAGGAATTTGCCTTATCTGTGTTTCAGATCACTGTTTCCCTTGTGAGGTGAGAAATATCAGCAAAGAGTAACTAACGCTTGCTTTGAATATTTATTCAAGTTCCTTTTTTTCGTACACTAGTTGTAGAAGAACTATTGTAGAAGAAATATTCACTAAAAAGGGGATTTTACGTGTTTAATCTCAGGGCGTTATTATCGCAACATGGTAGGATATAGTTTACCATATCGACAGCCACGGAAAAGAAACAAGTGACCCTGATACATCGTTGTTTATTTAGTCACATCTCTATGACAGGTGGAGAAAGTGAAAGAGACAGTCCTTTCTTTATAGTAGTGGGTGGCCCTGAAAAGGGCCTGTTTTCTGTCTTTAACCAATGCCTAGGCACAGTTTTTGTTTCCACGGCGGGACGGCTTGAGTATGATGTTTCTTGGGAAGAGGTCGAGTTTGAGTTTGATTATTTTCGGGGTCACGCGCTTGGGAGGCTTGTCAGCTGTCTTGACGTCTTGTAAAGCTTTCGCCATAGGAAGGGGTAAAGGCGTTTTGAAAACGGCAACGTACTCTTTGAAAAGGCGAAAGAAACGCAGCTTTTGGGCGGTGTCCATTCTTTCTTGCGAGGCCAAGAGTGCTGAGATTGGATAAGGCAGATGTGTGTAGGAGGCGGCGACATACATGGACGACATATGCAGCCAGCGCAGCTTGCCCTTGTAGCGGCGGTCCTCTAATGTCTTGCCGCCGAGTCGCCGCTTCTTTCGCGAGGGAGAGCTTCCCGCAGTTGACATACTGCTAAGTGCTCGTTGCGAGTCAGAGAAGTGTTTCTCCTTTCCGTTTCAAGTAGATGCACGAACTTTTGCGGCCTCCAATCTGATTGGCTGTGGAATTCTGTATTCTCTGATTGGCTGTACGCGCTGATTGGTTGAATCCGTTACCACGTAAGTTCGGAAAACACGCGCTCCTCCCCCATGAATTCCAGTATCGTCTTCTGGCCGTCCAAGATGAACATAGAATTTATCCAGCCGGCTGAGCAGGGAGATTGGATGGGGTCGATTTTGATAAGAGCGGACACACCAGGCTTACCTCAGCTACTGTATGAACTAGAAATGGATCTCGTTCAAATGGACGCTGATTTCACCATCCCCCTATTTGACGTCACCATTTGGCAGAAATCGTACGCTGTGATCATCTTTTACACGATCCTCGACTTTCAGCAGACCATCACAACTCTGAAAACCTCTCACCCTAATGTTGCCTTCATGGTACTCGGGCCTGGCTCATCATTTTGAAGACTTGGACGGCGCTCGGATCGGATCTAACAAACCGGCCCTTCTCAGGGCCACCCACATCCGCCAAAAGGATATATCGTTCACGCTGCTATTGTTAGGGTTTTACTTTGTGTGTAGCATTACATAGACTTCGCTCAGCAATATTTTATATTTTCGCCAAATGAAAATCCACAGAAACGTTAAAATGTAGGCGCCAGGCGAAGCGATGTAAAGATAGGCTAGAAGGAGGAACACACGACCCCTTCTCAACGGGCTTTTTTGGAGACGCAATTGTTTAGCTTTTACCGTTCCCCTCGTCGTACCGCTTGTTTGCTGCTCCCTGCTCATGCTAGGGTCACATTTCCAAACCGGGGCCCGGCCGGGCAGTCTTTGGGAACGAAAAGTATGATATAAAAGACAACAAAAACACAAAACGTACCCAAAATTATTCAAGAGCGTAGCTTGTGCAAATGTATGGACACACACTTTGATTTTTCGTTTCCACAAATAGCCCGGTCGGGCCCCGGTTACCAAATGTGACCCTAGCATTACTAACCTCTGTATGCTAAGGTCACTATTCCCAACCCGCGGCCCGGCCCGGCATTTTGCGGGAACGAAAAGTATGATGTAAAAGTAAAACAAAACGCAAACGAAAAGTTTCAATAATAAATCATTTGTGTATACTATTGATATGAATTGTGTTAATTTTCATTCACGCAAAACAGTCCGGCCGATGCATTAGCAGAGACCGTCACATATAAAGGAGACGTAGGAAGCTTGTACACAAACTGATATTTTCTACAATTTCCGCCTTTGCTCGTTTATTCAATACGTGTAAGTTCTGTACGGTGAAATGTGTACATGCATACATTCTCAAGTCTCTATCTCCGACATTACGGCGCGCCGCTGACCCCGCCCTCTCCCATACGCTCAATTTTGGCCACGCCCCAAGGAACTCAAATCTGTCGTTATGGCATGGTTGTTTCAGTGGCACTTTCGATCCTAGATGTTTTACCTCGAGGATATTATCTCTGCGAGCGGGCAGGGCTGGCTGATTTCGTTATTGATATCAGCCAACAACCTAGGCCTACATAGCGATGTCATCAACTCACTCGAAGTAGATTTCTTTGAATTGAATGCCGACTTCTCCATCAGTCTATTCGGCATCACCTTGTGGGAGAGATCGTACACACTGATCATCTTTAACTCATCCACAGACTTCCTCCTGGCGATGATATCTCTGAGGGCTGAACACCCTAACGTTACATTCACGGTACTTGTACTTGCACTGGATCATCATTTCGACGTCCACATGTTCATGTAGCACACCCAGAATCGAATACACCGGCCCTTTTCAGGGCCACCAAAATCTGCACAAAGATCTCTATCGTTCACGCTATGATTCCTGCGTTATTGTAAGGCTTTCACTTTCTACAGATTAGCCATTAGCCAGATCATTATATTCACTATTAGCCTAAAGCGTACAGGTATTTGGCCGGCTGTGGCCGCATTTCCGAACCGGGTCCCGACCAGGCTGTCTGCAGGAACGGAAAATGAGGCCGTTAGTACTCGTTATGTTTTCTGCGTTTCTTTTCATACTTTACTTGCCCGCAAACTGCCCAGCGTTACTCTTGTAGTCTCCCGTACATTAATTATAAAGGAAACGCTGGAAGCTTGTACCATCTCTTTTTTCTTTATTCAATACGTGTAAGTTCTATGGTGAAATGTGTACATGCATACCTATCCGTCCGGACTGTGGGAAGGCCTAGCTTTGTTTTTCCCGTCTGACATCAAGATGTGAAAGGTTTTGTTTTAGCCGCTAACGATGTGAGAATTGCGAATTAATGCATTCCAATGCAAATTATCCGTTATATTGTTCTACTGCAGATATCGCCTCCTCGTGGGAATCTAGCAAATGCATCGTTAATGTGGCGCCGGCAAGTCTGAGGGCTATTCTAACGTCAGCCTTAAAAACCAGTCGCATACCGAAATATGCACAGTGTGCGTCCAGACACCGTCTCCAAACCACCTGTCTGATGGACGACTCGTCCAACGAAGGCCCCTTCGAGAAAAGGTATGAAAGCATTTTGTCAATCTGCATTTTCACGTTTTGTACTAACATCCGACGGAGCGTTAAGATACTACGGCATAATGTGAAAACACTCAATCTTCACTGATGTACTTTACGTTTTGGTATTTCAAAAAATCGTCGAAAGAACCCGCCGAATTTCTGCCAAATTCACGTTTTTGTTTTTGTAATATCATCCGACGGAGCGTTAAGATATTACGGCACGAAACGAAAACACTCAATTTTCACTGACGTACTTTAGCTCTTGGTATTTCAAAAAATCGTCGTAAGAAGCTTAAGCCGCCGAAATTCTGCCAAATCCCTAACCCCTACATTTTGCCGCTTTTTTGCCCAGCCGGCACGCCATGTGCTTAACCGAACAGGTTTTCTATGCAGTTCGAATCGCTCCGCTCCGGAATCGTTCAATCTTCTAGTATAACTTCTGAAAATCTTGTTGTTTTGAAATCTGGAAGTGTTTGTAATTCCATTTCTACTGAGGTCACCTTCTCAACTGTTTTACGCCAAAATGTTTCAAGGCGTTGGTGTAGTTGATTTTGGTGCAGTCGACCTTTGACAAAAAGTTGCGGTACGGAAATGCCTCTCCAGTATTGTCAAAAGAGGGCCTACAGCAACTAGATGCGTGTAGTCGGACAAAATTCGCAAAGGCTATCTTATTTTTAAGGTTACTGGTACATAAAGATAGCGGTGCGGGTCTGGCGTGCGCTCTGTGGAACGGGTATGGACGCCGGTGCTGACGCGTTCATTTTTAGAATAAAAACGACGCCTCTGATAAAGTGGCCCCGCGCGATTTTGTAGGAAGGCCATTTCACACTCGAAATTGATAATGAATTATATACCACCTAAAAGTACAGACCTCAGCCGCCAAGCCACGTCAAGAGTTCGAGGCAGTTTTATTTTCCTTCCGCGAGAGAAAGTAGTCCGTTCCATGACTCCGGGCGTCAACACCCCTTACAAGAAAGCTTGTCTCTGGAGCATATAACCGTATATCTTCCTGTTTTTACGTTATGTTTATCATTTCAGCCTCACTTGTTGCTTCTTTAGATTTATCGCTTTCCTGTCAATAATACGACCCGAAATCAGGTGATTTTCGTGTAATTTCCCATCTTGTTTTAAACCTGTTGTAGATTTCAAACCAACAGGAAATCTAGTATGTACCAAAGAGCAAACTCTGTAGTTTCTGTCGGCATATGACTTGTCATAGATTTCGAGGGCGAAACGCAGATGCCCGCAATCCGCGCAAAAGCCATGTCATAATTTTGAGTCCAGAATAGAACGCGTCTAGTTTGACGTTTTAGTGATTATCTACTCTGGACATTTACTTGCAACGTAGAACTGACTCTATAATTTTCAAGCTTCCCATTTTCCTCCTACAGATTTTTAGACCTATTTTCAACCTGTACCTGCACCTATTTGATAACATGACCTGAAATCAGTTGATTTTAGTGAGAACTTCGCCATGCGTTTTCCCCGATATCACAACAAAAGGAAATTTAGCGCGTAGAATAGACCAAAGTCTCTTCTCTCTGGTGGTATATAACTTATTCTGAATTTTGAGGCCGCTGTGGGCTTCCTTCTAAACCGCGCGAGGTCACCTCATCAGAGGCATCGTTTTAGTTCCAAAAAAGAATGCACAACACCGGCGTCAACTCCCGTTCCACCATGCGCACACCGGACCCGCACCGCCAGACTAAGATAGCATTTACTAATTCAGTCCGTCTCCAGGTAGTTTGTTTCTGTAGGTATCCTTTGACAATACTGGGAAGGTATATAAGAGCCGTAACTTGTGTTTAAAATTGGACTGCACTGGAATCAAGTGCACCGACGCCTCGCAACCTTTGGGCGAAAAACAGCCGGGAAGCTGACCCCGGGAGACATGGACAAACAGACCAGATTTCAAACCAACAAGACTTTTACAACAGTTATAGTCGAGGACTCTACGATTCTGACTCAGTATTAATCTAATATTGAATCGAGGGCGAAATGCAAATGCCCCCAATCTGAAAATCGTCAAGAATTTAACTCTTTACGGCACCGCCATCCTCCGAATCTTACTGTGTTCAAAATATGATCAAGTAACTAGCTAAAATCGTTGTAAGAAACACAAAAATGCCTCGTATCGAGAGCACAGGGCATTCCCTTCTAGTTCATATAACGCAATTTAAGTAAAAAGGCCGCCAATCGGGTTTAACGCAGCTGTGAAAGTCGGATGAAATTTCATCTAACTATTGTGCGACAAGCGTTTTCTTAGCAACGCCGTCGCGGTACGATTCCGTAATGAACTTAAAATCGAAAAGATATACGGTGATATACTCCCGTAACAAGCTTTCTTGTAAGGAGTCTTGACGCCCGGAGTGATGGAACGGACTACTGTCTCTCGCCGAAGGAAAAGAAAACAGCATAGAACTCTCGGCATGGCGTGCCGGATGTGTGAGTTTTCATCCAAAGGAAGTCTAAACTATCGTCGGGCGAAGCGATATAAAGAAAGGCTAGAAAAGTACAAGGCACACGGTGTAAACATATACGATGCGTGGCGCGCGTTCAACAGCCCGTCAGGAACTTATCAGAAATTCACAGTTTTACTGGATACAGTCACGCAAAAATAGAAGTACAATGTATTGCGGTGTGCGGGGCCGTTTTAACATGACTTCACGGCTGTATTATCAAAGAAACAATTTTCATTTTGATTACAAGGAAAAGGACCTCTAGAATTGAAAAAAAAATGATAGAGAATAACAACTTTTCATCAACACTTCAGTACTTCCTAAAATAACATCGATCGCCGTTATTTGTAGCCTGGAAACCATACCATGGCATCGGCGGCTCTCCGATATCTCTACGGCCCTGGGAGTGACCCCCGCCCGCCCAGAGAGCTTAGCCCGCTCGGGGTGTTGGTTTACGGCCTTGGATTGAATTAGCTTAGCAACAAGAGAGCCTTGGAAGTAAATTGTTCTGCGGCCTTGTGCAACGCTCTCGTCGTCTTAGATGGCGGCCATGTTAGATATGGTAATGAGCAGCGGGACCGAACAGCTGACACGCGCGCTAACATTGCGCACCAATCAGAGCTCAGCGGAATAATTAGATCAGTCTACTCTGTTCCCATTGGGTGCATGGGATCGGGGCCGTAATCACTCGGTCCCAGTCTCTACGGTGGCGGCAAAACTACGGTGGCTGCGAAACTCTATAAGAAGACGATCCGACAGAAACGGGTCAATTTTGATATCAGACTGGGCCCGGTAAAACACGCCTAAGCCGATCCGTAGAGACTGGTGACCAGGCTACGTTATTTGCTGATTTCACAGTTCGTCTAAAACATGATTTTGTGCCTTTTGTCTCTTATGCAGGCATTACGACGATGCTGTCCGAGCGAACGACGGTCTCCTACAAAACCATTCACTTCATCAATGCTTGGAAGGAGATTTGGAGGCGATTTCACCCGAACCAGCGTCCCTTCGGCTTCAGACAGACACCGACGGCATTACACTAGAGCTGAATTCCCTCCAGGCAATTCGCCCTCCATCAGACGTGTTTGTTGCAACAAGGTGGAAGCCAAAATGCTGCAGAAAACTGGTGGAAAAAATGACGCCGTCCTGGATCTACAGGTCTGTTCAACTTCAAAAGTATGGAAGGGATGTTCCCGGTGCATTTCTTTGTCAGTCATTATGTGGAACCAATATATTGCTGTGCGCATCTTTAAGATGGGATGCAGACTCCCAAGCCGCCTCAGATTTCTACGACGAACTCGGCTCCTCTACCCTGGGAAACTGGCTGTCGCAGCGTGCCGAGAGTTTGTTGAAACGGACATGGGATGAACTACGGAGACTGGCACCCACATCGAACACCCTTCTCCATAACTTAGCGAGACAGAAACTTAACACCGGTATCCCTCTCAGGGTGTACAAGGCTGACTGGTTGCAATTCGCCATGGCGTTTGACAGCGCCCTGGCGCAACTGACGGCTGGAGACGGAGAGATGTGCCCCTTCGCCGTAAGGATAGTTCTTGAGTGCTTCGGCCAGAAAATGCCACATAACACCGCGAATGATGCCGCTCAGCTTGATGAGGTCAATGCCACTCCTAATGTCAATCCGCTTAAGACCCTCGCCGACCTAAGAATTCGAAAAGAATTCGTGGGAACATCAGCCCTGCATATAGGTGTGTCAGTCGGCTTGCAGGATCGTGCCGTGTCCACGCTTTGGCACCGAAACTTACGCGTCAGCTTGTTCAACCAGAACTGGCAAAAGTACAACGTAATGGGTATGGATGACGTCATCAACATCACGACTAGAAAAGACAGAAAACCTGCAGCAGCTCTGTCCCGCGCGATGACAACCGATACATTTGATCTCACCTACGCCCAAGCATACAACCCGCTGTCTTCAAAAATGTCAAGCGGTTGGACGAAATCACTGACAAACGGGCTTCCAGTCACCTTAGCAGCGGCCTCAGGTCTTGCACTCCACAAGGCCACAAAGTCCACACACGACTTTGTACAAACGGCCCTAGATGGGACGGTACAAGCCAGTCTCGAAGAGATAACAATGGATTTAAACCCTGCTACGTATGCACGTTTTGAAGTGGTGCTGACATGTGATGGTGAGGATTTATCAAGTGAAGCTGCCACAGAACAGGTGAAATATCTGGTGGCGACGCTGAGGCGGGAACTTTCCGGCCCTATACCAGTCATCATACCGGTCCATTCAACTGTCCTCCATCGGTTCGCCCACAGAACCCTGACCGACCTGACAAAGCCAATTCACGCGGCCAACGTGGACACCACGCAAGGGCACTCCCGTCTGGAAGTAACTACCATAGCAATATCTGAAGTGCTTTTCCGTCTTCTGCTTGTCGGGCGGGTGGATGGGCGGGAAAGCGCTTATCTCCACGGTTTGGGGATCCGGCCAGACAGTCCTTGGAATGGGTTCACTACCGTCGCAGAACCTAGCGACACCACCGGATGGACGGTAAAGAAAGGGCTTGTCGACACATGGGCCCGAGAAGGCGTGCTGTGCGCGCCTCCATGGCGTCTCCTTTCAGCCAATGACAACGGCATGTTTTGCCGCATGCACCGAACATTGTCTGTCATTCTCACTACTTGTGAGGACCACCCAGAGAGAGGCAGTGACTTGGCAGCAGCATTTGCTGAAATCTACTGGACGCATGTTAGAACTGAACTCACCCAAATAATGTTGTCCAGGAATATGCGAGCCCTACTACCCATAGACGGAATAGATGCCCTGTTCCATGGTACGCTTGAGGGGAGAGGGGTAAGGGTTACTGGGAAAATAGACGTTGCAAAGGTGACTGACATGCTCTGTGATGTTGCCCCGGCCAACCTACCGACGTTTTGTAGCTTCGAGGCAGTGGTGGATGCAATCTCCAGACAGGGAATCTCGGCAGAGAGTCTGAGACACCAGATGTTAGAACTTCTCCGACAAGACAGGGAACTGACAACATTTCCGTATGTCGACGTAAAGAAAGGCGGACTGAAGGCCGTCAGGGCGGGATTTCTGCTCAGGGTACAGGGAGGAGAACACGTCTACCGCGATATCTGCATCCGGGCAAATGCAATAGTGTCTGGGGACTTTGGAGCTCGGCTGAAACGAGAATCTCTTGACCCATCCAAGTCGTGGGTCACCCAAGTTCTGCAGAGAATTGAAACGGTTTCCAACGAAAACACGACGCTGACGACCAACTGCATTGCCTTTGTATATGCCGTGCTTCTCCACAAGAGGGGATTCAAGCTCAATGTTGCTGCTATCAAGAAATTCAGGTGCAACAGACACATTCCGGTTATGAAGTTACAAGAGGCCAACGTCCTGGGAAGGGGTATGTCAGGGCGTCTTAACGAGGCACACCAGGACATTGTCAGGTTGACAAACATTCCGGACAGGCGTCGCATGGTCAACGGCAGTCTGTCTACTTCGCCTAGTGATGATGAATCCGATAGGAGATGCAGAGCAAAACCTCCTAAACGGAGATTCCCGCTATCGGACGAAAGTGAGGACACAGCTAGAGCTGGACTGTAGGAACATGTATATGCTGCAAATAGATTATCTTTGTTCGATATATGTAACGATTGTTGAATACACATTGAAGTGTTTGCCGTGAATGTTCCCGACGGCTTAGCCGCAGAAGCGCTGGCAGAAAACACCGTTGTCTCAGATATATTTGGAGAGAAAATAAGTACAGCTGAGTCAGATCGATGATTGGAAGACTGCTACCGTACCATGTGCCCTAAAATGATCAACTGCAAAGATCGAAACGGTGCCCTTGTTGTTGTAGACACAAACCAAGCGTCCCTAACAATTCTGTCAGCAAAATTCGCTCTGGGAGGAAAAAACGCAAATTTGAAGTACGTTGTATGTTTTCAGAACGAAACTGAAGCTGTTCGCCTGTTTGCTGTTGCATCAAGACGGATGCAACAGTTCCAAAATGTCATCTAGTCACAGAGGAAAATTATTGTTTCTCTAATAAAGTTGTTTGTCTTAATTTTGATGCCTTTGGCTATTTGTGTGCCCTGTTTTCGTTTAGGTAGATAGATAGATAGATAGATAGGTAGGTAACGTTAGATAGATGGACAGATAGATAGATGGATAGATAGATGGATAGATGGATAGATAGGTAGATAGATAGATAGATAGATAGATAGATAGATAGATAGATAGATGGCAAAAAATTTAGAAAAAATAGTTCTGAAGTACTAGTAATATGCCAAGAGTGTGAACAAAGCCATGTACGCACATGTCCTAGGCAGTCACAATGCCACATTTGGTATAAACACTAGGGCAGCTGACCCAGGAATGCAAGATAACTTGATTAACTCAATTGGCAAATCAGGCGGTCGCATTTTGGAATGCCGTGCTCCCATTGGCTGTCACGAAAAAACTCAATATAATCACATCATAGGTCTACATCGAAAAAAAATGAAGAAAAAAAAGCCTAGATGTATTTGCCCACACTACCTTTGTGCCAAATTTCAGGTCTTTTGTTACAAAAAAATGACAAAGATGAATCGATTTGAAGATTTAACAGACAGGAGGAGAAGAAACATGAGTAAAAATAATATGTTGAGCCATACTAGGTATGGCTAAACATAATTAACCGCTTTACGTCGGCTTTGCGACAGGATCATCAGGTGATTTAACCTTTGACCTCAACTCCCTTAGTTTATCGTCAGACGGTCTTTGTTGAAAAAAAAAGCCCTTTTCTACACTATCCTTGATTCTCGGACCCTGAAAACAATGTGCCAGTTCTATCGCCGTGCGCTCCGACAAAAAATGTGGATCAGACGGAAGCTAGGTGAGTTTTGCTTGCCAATTGTCACGTCTTGTTTAAGAATGGGGGAGGGGGCAAAGCGACTATATTTCTGCTAACCTACTAAGTTATCCAGATAATCAGGTGATTTAACCTCTGACCCACAACACTTGGTTTTAGACATCAGCGGCTACATTCATCCAGCGAAAAGTGTCTTTTTTCTACACTATCCTTGATTCTCGGACCCTGAAAACAATGTGCCAGTTCTATCGCCGTGCGCTCCGACAAAAAATGTGGATCAGACGGAAGCTAGGTGAGTTTTGCTTGCCAATTGTCACGTCTTGTTTAAGAATGGGGGAGGGCAAGGGAGAACCTATTATGACAAATCAGTCTGACTCAGGGTTAAGCAGCCTGTCAGTGCTAAAACGGGATCCGTCGATTCAGCAATACACATAATAAAGCCAGTAGCCAGTAGAGTTTTGGCGTAATTTTGGCTTAATTTTTTTTCTTTTAAAAGTTCAGCATGGTAACTGAGACAATCTTAAACCAGAGGAACAAGGTTAGAGCGGTGTTACAGTAAGGGTAGTTTAAGTGTAAGCGTTGGGTGTGATTAGGGTAGGGTAGGGGTAGAGCTAGGAGTCGGGTAGAATTAGTAACGGTTATATATGTAAGGCAAGGTGTTAGCTTAATGTTCAGCACCAAGGACATGTTTAGGTATGATTATGTAAGATCTGTATCTGTATAAGCGATTGATATCAGGCATAGGGGAAGGCCCCTGGCTCGTAAACAGTTCTCGTCTCGACATTGTCTCGTTTTGCCTAACAACGCCCCTACAGTTTTTTTAACGTCTCTGGGCCTTTACCTTTGACACTGCACATGCGTAGTAGTAACTGTGAACTAGCTTATAGCTTGTATGACCACCATTTGGTGCAACACACCAGCTTTGCAGGCATGCGGCACGGTGACAGCTGGTTTTATTACACTGAACAGCCTGTCACGCTAATAAAAATGGATTGGATTTAACAAATTATTTCAATAGAATTGATCCAATCGCAATCAATTTTTGCAGTGTTGACACTCCAACCGTGATTGATTTTCCCTGGATCGGATTATTTGAATCCAGCTCCAATCTAACCCTATCGAATATCGAGTGTGAACGCAAACCATGATTTCGGATTTTGGCTGGTTCTGACTCTTACCGCGTTCATTACCTGTACTGCAGCTAGATCGATATATAAAAGCCATTGTGCTTCACACCTTCTCGCAATGATTACATTCACTTCAACGGCTACCTAAAATTCTCCAGTGATAAAAATTTCATCAAAAATTGGGTAATTGACCTCCGGGGCCGATGCAGAGAAGCTTCGTAGGGCAGACCCGAGACTGGTGTGCGAGGGTAATATAAGAGAAGGACAAAAACCAGGCTGGTCAGGTCAAGTTAACCCGGTTGGCAAGCTATCACGGGAAGGGATCCTTTCACCTTAGGGGACAGCAGGGATCGAGGTAAAAGGTTTCACGGACATAACATTGAGGCCTGCCGTAAATACATGGCCACCGGCTGTAATGCTTAGTTTGTTTGTATCTTCAGGCCAGTACCTACCTTCTGATACAAAAACTTTATCGCTTGGGTGGATTTAACCCGGAAAGCACCCTTTCACAGAAGAATGGTTAGGGTTAGGGTTAGGGTTAGGAATAAGACCTAGGGTTAGGGTTAGGGTTAACTTTTAAAGTCTCATAACTCGATAACAAAGCACGATATTTGAAATCTGTCTTCAGTTTCAGTTTGAAGAATGGTTAGGGTTAGGGTTAGGATTAAGACCTACGGTTAGGGTTAGGGTTAACTTTTAAAGTCTCATGACTCGATAACAAAGCACGATATTTGAAATCTGTCCTCAGTTTCAGTTTGAAGAATGGTTAGGGTTAGGGTTAGGATTAAGACCTAGAGTTAGGGTTAGGGTTAACTTTTAAAGTCTCATGACTCGATAACAAAGCACGATATTTGAAATCTATCTTCAGTTTCAGTTTGAAGAATGGTTAGGGTTAGGGTTAGGATTAAGACCTACGGTTAGGGTTAGGGTTAACTTTTAAAGTCTCATGACTCGATAACAAAGCACGATATTTGAAATCTGTCTTCAGTTTCAGTTTGAAGAATGGTTAGGGTTAGGGTTAGGATTAAGACCTACGGTTAGGGTTAGGGTTAACTTTTAAAGTCTCATGACTCGATAACAAAGCACGATATTTGAAATCTGTCTTCAGTTTTAGTTTGAAGAATGGTTAGGGTTAGGGTTAGGATTAAGACCTGCGGTTAGGGTTAGGGTTAACTTTTAAAGTCTCATGACTCGATAACAAAGCACGATATTTGAAATCTGTCTTCAGTTTCAGTTTGAAGAATGGTTAGGGTTAGGGTTAGGATTAAGACCTACGGTTAGGGTTAGGGTTAACTTTTAAAGTCTCATGACTCGATAACAAAGCACAATATTTGAAATCTGTCTTCAGTTTCAGTTTGAAGAATGGTTAGGGTTAGGGTTAGGATAAACACCTACGGTTAGGGTTAGGGTTAACTTTTAAAGTCTCATGACTCGATAACAAAGCACGATATTTGAAATCTGTCTTCAGTTTCAGTTTGAAGAATGGTTAGGGTTAGGGTTAGGATTAAGACCTGCGGTTAGGGTTAGGGTTAACTTTTAAAGTCTCATGACTCGATAACAAAGCACGATATTTGAAATCTGTCTTCAGTTTCAGTTTGAAGAATGGTTAGGGTTAGGGTTAGGATTAAGACCTACGGTTAGGGTTAGGGTTAACTTTTAAAGTCTCATGACTCGATAACAAAGCACAATATTTGAAATCTGTCTTCAGTTTCAGTTTGAAGAATGGTTAGGGTTAGGGTTAGGATTAAGACCTACGGTTAGGGTTAGGGTTAACTTTTAAAGTCTCATGACTCGATAACAAAGCACAATATTTGAAATCTGTCTTCAGTTTCAGTTTGAAGAATGGTTAGGGTTAGGGTTAGGATTAAGACCTAGAGTTAGGGTTAGGGTTAACTTTTAAAGTCTCATGACTCGATAACAAAGCACGATATTTGAAATCTGTCTTCAGTTTCAGTTTGAAGAATGGTTAGGGTTAGGGTTAGGATTAAGACCTACGGTTAGGGTTAGGGTTAACTTTTAAAGTCTCATGACTCGATAACAAAGCACGATATTTGAAATCTGTCTTCAGTTTCAGTTTGAAGAATGGTTAGGGCTAGGGTTAGGATTAAGACCTAGAGTTAGGGTTAGGGTTAACTTTTAAAGTCTCATGACTCGATAACAAAGCACGATATTTGAAATCTGTCTTCAGTTTCAGTTTGAAGAATGGTTAGGGTTAGGGTTAGGATTAAGACCTACGGTTAGGGTTAGGGTTAACTTTTAAAGTCTCATGACTCGATAACAAAGCACGATATTTGAAATCTGTCTCCAGTTTCAGTTTGAAGAATGGTTAGGGTTAGGGTTAGGAATAAGACCTACGGTTAGGGTTAACTTTTAAAGTCTCATAACTCGATAACAAAGCACGATACTTGAAATCTGTCTTCAGTTTCAAACTCCTGGTCAAAAGACCTTTTGAATGAGTCCAAGTTTGGCCCGTTTGAAGAATGGTTAGGGTTAAGGTTAGGGTTAGGATTAAGACCTAGGACTAGGGTTAGGGTTAGAGTTATCTTTGAAAGTCTCCTAACTCGATAACAAAGCACGATACTTGAAATCTGTCTTCAGTTTCAGTTTGAAGAATGGTTAGGGTTAGGGTTAGGATTAAGACCTAGAGTTAGGGTTAGGGTTAACTTTTAAAGTCTCATGACTCGATAACAAAGCACGATATTTGAAATCTGTCTTCAGTTTCAGTTTGAAGAATGGTTAGGGTTAGGGTTAGGATTAAGACCTACGGTTAGGGTTAGGGTTAACTTTTAAAGTCTCATGACTCGATAACAAAGCACGATATTTGAAATCTGTCTTCAGTTTCAGTTTGAAGAATGGTCAGGGCTAGGGTTAGGATTAAGACCTAGAGTTAGGGTTAGGGTTAACTTTTAAAGTCTCATGACTCGATAACAAAGCACGATATTTGAAATCTGTCTTCAGTTTCAGTTTGAAGAATGGTTAGGGTTAGGGTTAGGATTAAGACCTGCGGTTAGGGTTAGGGTTAACTTTTAAAGTCTCATGACTCGATAACAAAGCACGATATTTGAAATCTGTCTTCAGTTTCAGTTTGAAGAATGGTTAGGGTTAGGGTTAGGATTAAGACCTACGGTTAGGGTTAGGGTTAACTTTTAAAGTCTCATGACTCGATAACAAAGCACAATATTTGAAATCTGTCTTCAGTTTCAGTTTGAAGAATGGTTAGGGTTAGGGTTAGGATTAAGACCTAGAGTTAGGGTTAGGGTTAACTTTTAAAGTCTCATGACTCGATAACAAAGCACGATATTTGAAATCTGTCTTCAGTTTCAGTTTGAAGAATGGTTAGGGTTAGGGTTAGGATTAAGACCTACGGTTAGGGTTAGGGTTAACTTTTAAAGTCTCATGACTCGATAACAAAGCACGATATTTGAAATCTGTCTTCAGTTTCAGTTTGAAGAATGGTTAGGGCTAGGGTTAGGATTAAGACCTAGAGTTAGGGTTAGGGTTAACTTTTAAAGTCTCATGACTCGATAACAAAGCACGATATTTGAAATCTGTCTTCAGTTTCAGTTTGAAGAATGGTTAGGGTTAGGGTTAGGATTAAGACCTACGGTTAGGGTTAGGGTTAACTTTTAAAGTCTCATGACTCGATAACAAAGCACGATATTTGAAATCTGTCTCCAGTTTCAGTTTGAAGAATGGTTAGGGTTAGGGTTAGGAATAAGACCTACGGTTAGGGTTAACTTTTAAAGTCTCATAACTCGATAACAAAGCACGATACTTGAAATCTGTCTTCAGTTTCAAACTCCTGGTCAAAAGACCTTTTGAATGAGTCCAAGTTTGGCCCGTTTGAAGAATGGTTAGGGTTAAGGTTAGGGTTAGGATTAAGACCTAGGGCTAGGGTTAGGGTTAGAGTTATCTTTGAAAGTCTCCTAACTCGATAACAAAGCACGATACTTGAAATCTGTCTTCAGTTTCAGTTTGAAGAATGGTTAGGGTTAGGGTTAGGATTAAAACCTAGAGTTAGGGTTAGGGTTAACTTTTAAAGTCTCATGACTCGATAACAAAGCACGATATTTGAAATCTGTCTTCAGTTTCAGTTTGAAGAATGGTTAGGGTTAGGGTTAGGATTAAGACCTACGGTTAGGGTTAGGGTTAACTTTTAAAGTCTCATGACTCGATAACAAAGCACGATATTTGAAATCTGTCTTCAGTTTCAGTTTGAAGAATGGTCAGGGCTAGGGTTAGGATTAAGACCTAGAGTTAGGGTTAGGGTTAACTTTTAAAGTCTCATGACTCGATAACAAAGCACGATATTTGAAATCTGTCTTCAGTTTCAGTTTGAAGAATGGTTAGGGTTAGGGTTAGGATTAAGACCTACGGTTAGGGTTAGGGTTAACTTTTAAAGTCTCATGACTCGATAACAAAGCACGATATTTGAAATCTGTCTTCAGTTTCAGTTTGAAGAATGGTTAGGGTTAGGGTTAGGATTAAGACCTAGAGTTAGGGTTAGGGTTAACTTTTAAAGTCTCATGACTCGATAACAAAGCACGATATTTGAAATCTGTCTTCAGTTTCAGTTTGAAGAATGGTTAGGGTTAGGGTTAGGATTAAGACCTACGGTTAGGGTTAGGGTTAACTTTTAAAGTCTCATGACTCGATAACAAAGCACGATATTTGAAATCTGTCTTCAGTTTCAGTTTGAAGAATGGTTAGGGTTAGGGTTAGGATTAAGACCTAGGGTTAGGGTTAGGGTTAACTTTTAAAGTCTCATGACTCGATAACAAAGCACGATATTTGAAATCTGTCTTCAGTTTCAGTTTGAAGAATGGTTAGGGTTAGGGTTAGGATTAAGACCTACGGTTAGGGTTAGGGTTAACTTTTAAAGTCTCATGACTCGATAACAAAGCACGATATTTGAAATCTGTCTTCAGTTTCAGTTTGAAGAATGGTTAGGGCTAGGGTTAGGATTAAGACCTAGAGTTAGGGTTAGGGTTAACTTTTAAAGTCTCATGACTCGATAACAAAGCACGATATTTGAAATCTGTCTTCAGTTTCAGTTTGAAGAATGGTTAGGGTTAGGGTTAGGATAAACACCTACGGTTAGGGTTAGGGTTAACTTTTAAAGTCTCATGACTCGATAACAAAGCACAATATTTGAAATCTGTCTTCAGTTTCAGTTTGAAGAATGGTTAGGGTTAGGGTTAGGATTAAGACCTGCGGTTAGGGTTAGGGTTAACTTTTAAAGTCTCATGACTCGATAACAAAGCACGATATTTGAAATCTGTCTTCAGTTTCAGTTTGAAGAATGGTTAGGGTTAGGGTTAGGATTAAGACCTACGGTTAGGGTTAGGGTTAACTTTTAAAGTCTCATGACTCGATAACAAAGCACGATATTTGAAATCTGTCTTCAGTTTCAGTTTGAAGAATGGTTAGGGTTAGGGTTAGGATTAAGACCTAGAGTTAGGGTTAGGGTTAACTTTTAAAGTCTCATGACTCGATAACAAAGCACGATATTTGAAATCTGTCTTCAGTTTCAGTTTGAAGAATGGTTAGGGTTAGGGTTAGGATTAAGACCTACGGTTAGGGTTAGGGTTAACTTTTAAAGTCTCATGACTCGATAACAAAGCACGATATTTGAAATCTGTCTTCAGTTTCAGTTTGAAGAATGGTTAGGGTTAGGGTTAGGATTAAGACCTAGAGTTAGGGTTAGGGTTAACTTTTAAAGTCTCATGACTCGATAACAAAGCACGATATTTGAAATCTGTCTTCAGTTTCAGTTTGAAGAATGGTTAGGGTTAGGGTTAGGATTAAGACCTGCGGTTAGGGTTAGGGTTAACTTTTAAAGTCTCATGACTCGATAACAAAGCACGATATTTGAAATCTGTCTCCAGTTTCAGTTTGAAGAATGGTTAGGGTTAGGGTTAGGAATAAGACCTACGGTTAGAGTTATCTTTGAAAGTCTCCTAACTCGATAACAAAGCACGATACTTGAAATCTGTCTTCAGTTTCAGTTTGAAGAATGGTTAGGGTTAGGGTTAGGATTAAGACCTAGAGTTAGGGTTAGGGTTAACTTTTAAAGTCTCATGACTCGATAACAAAGCACGATATTTGAAATCTGTCTTCAGTTTCAGTTTGAAGAATGGTTAGGGTTAGGGTTAGGATTAAGACCTACGGTTAGGGTTAGGGTTAACTTTTAAAGTCTCATGACTCGATAACAAAGCACGATATTTGAAATCTGTCTTCAGTTTCAGTTTGAAGAATGGTCAGGGCTAGGGTTAGGATTAAGACCTAGAGTTAGGGTTAGGGTTAACTTTTAAAGTCTCATGACTCGATAACAAAGCACGATATTTGAAATCTGTCTTCAGTTTCAGTTTGAAGAATGGTTAGGGTTAGGGTTAGGATAAACACCTACGGTTAGGGTTAGGGTTAACTTTTAAAGTCTCATGACTCGATAACAAAGCACGATATTTGAAATCTGTCTTCAGTTTCAGTTTGAAGAATGGTTAGGGTTAGGGTTAGGATTAAGACCTGCGGTTAGGGTTAGGGTTAACTTTTAAAGTCTCATGACTCGATAACAAAGCACGATATTTGAAATCTGTCTTCAGTTTCAGTTTGAAGAATGGTTAGGGTTAGGGTTAGGATTAAGACCTACGGTTAGGGTTAGGGTTAACTTTTAAAGTCTCATGACTCGATAACAAAGCACGATATTTGAAATCTGTCTTCAGTTTCAGTTTGAAGAATGGTTAGGGTTAGGGTTAGGATTAAGACCTACGGTTAGGGTTAGGGTTAACTTTTAAAGTCTCATGACTCGATAACAAAGCACGATATTTGAAATCTGTCTTCAGTTTCAGTTTGAAGAATGGTTAGGGTTAGGGTTAGGATTAAGACCTAGGGTTAGGGTTAGGGTTAACTTTTAAAGTCTCATGACTCGATAACAAAGCACGATATTTGAAATCTGTCTTCAGTTTCAGTTTGAAAAATGGTTAGGGTTAGGGTTAGGATTAAGACCTAGGGCTATGGTTACACGATGAGGTCGGTTAAGTCAGTTTGGGTTGTCTTTTGGTGAAAGGTTTCACTGACATAACATTGTGGCCTGCCGTAAATACATGGCCACCGGCTGTAATGCTTAGTTTGTTTGTATCTTCAGGCCAGTACCTACCTTCTGATACAAAAACTTTATCGCTTGGGTTGATTTAACCCGGAAAGCACCCTTTCACAGAAGAATGGTTAGGGTTAGGGTTAGGGTTAGGAATAAGACCTAGGGTTAGGGTTAGGGTTAACTTTTAAAGTCTCATAACTCGATAACAAAGCACGATACTTGAAATCTGTCTTCAGTTTCAAACTCCTGGCCAAAAGACCTTTTGAATGAGTCCAAGTTTGGCCCGTTTGAAGAATGGTTAGGGTTAAGGTTAGGGTTAGGATTAAGACCTAGGGCTATGGTTACACGATGAGGTCGGTTAAGTCAGTTTGGGTTGTCTTTTGGTGAAAGGTTTCACTGACATAACATTGTGGCCTGCCGTAAATACATGGCCACCGGCTGTAATGCTTAGTTTGTTTGTATCTTCAGGCCAGTACCTACCTTCTGATACAAAAACTTTATCGCTTGGGTTGATTTAACCCGGAAAGCACCCTTTCACAGAAGAATGGTTAGGGTTAGGGTTAGGGTTAGGAATAAGACCTAGGGTTAGGGTTAGGGTTAACTTTTAAAGTCTCATAACTCGATAACAAAGCACGATACTTGAAATCTGTCTTCAGTTTCAAACTCCTGGCCAAAAGACCTTTTGAATGAGTCCAAGTTTGGCCCGTTTGAAGAATGGTTAGGGTTAAGGTTAGGGTTAGGATTAAGACCTAGGGCTATGGTTACACGATGAGGTCGGTTAAGTCAGTTTGGGTTGTCTTTTGGTGAAAGGTTTCACTGACATAACATTGTGGCCTGCCGTAAATACATGGCCACCGGCTGTAATGCTTAGTTTGTTTGTATCTTCAGGCCAGTACCTACCTTCTGATACAAAAATTTTATCGCTTGGGTTGATTTAACCCGGAAAGCACCCTTTCACAGAAGAATGGTTAGGGTTAGGGTTAGGAATAAGACCTAGGGTTAGGGTTAGGGTTAACTTTTAAAGTCTCATAACTCGATAACAAAGCACGATACTTGAAATCTGTCTTCAGTTTCAAACTCCTGGCCAAAAGACCTTTTGAATGAGTCCAAGTTTGGCCCGTTTGAAGAATGGTTAGGGTTAAGGTTAGGGTTAGGATTAAGACCTAGGGCTATGGTTACACGATGAGGTCGGTTAAGTCAGTTTGGGTTGTCTTTTGGTGAAAGGTTTAACTGACATAACATTGTGGCCTGCCGTAAATACATGGCCACCGGCTGTAATGCTTAGTTTGTTTGTATCTTCAGGCCAGTACCTACCTTCTGATACAAAAACTTTATCGCTTGGGTTGATTTAACCCGGAAAGCACCCTTTCACAGAAGAATGGTTAGGGTTAGGGTTAGGGTTAGGAATAAGACCTAGGGTTAGGGTTAGGGTTAACTTTTAAAGTCTCATAACTCGATAACAAAGCACGATACTTGAAATCTGTCTTCAGTTTCAAACTCCTGGCCAAAAGACCTTTTGAATGAGTCCAAGTTTGGCCCGTTTGAAGAATGGTTAGGGTTAAGGTTAGGGTTAGGATTAAGACCTAGGGCTATGGTTACACGATGAGGTCGGTTAAGTCAGTTTGGGTTGTCTTTTGGTGAAAGGTTTAACTGACATAACATTGTGGCCTGCCGTAAATACATGGCCACCGGCTGTAATGCTTAGTTTGTTTGTATCTTCAGGCCAGTACCTACCTTCTGATACAAAAACTTTATCGCTTGGGTTGATTTAACCCGGAAAGCACCCTTTCACAGAAGAATGGTTAGGGTTAGGGTTAGGGTTAGGAATAAGACCTAGGGTTAGGGTTAGGGTTAACTTTTAAAGTCTCATAACTCGATAACAAAGCACGATATTTGAAATCTGTCTTCAGTTTCAGTTTGAAGAATGGTTAGGGTTAGGGTTAGGATAAACACCTACGGTTAGGGTTAGGGTTAACTTTTAAAGTCTCATGACTCGATAACAAAGCACGATATTTGAAATCTGTCTTCAGTTTCAGTTTGAAGAATGGTTAGGGTTAGGGTTAGGATTAAGACCTACGGTTAGGGTTAGGGTTAACTTTTAAAGTCTCATGACTCGATAACAAAGCACGATATTTGAAATCTGTCTTCAGTTTCAGTTTGAAGAATGGTTAGGGTTAGGGTTAGGATTAAGACCTACGGTTAGGGTTAGGGTTAACTTTTAAAGTCTCATGACTCGATAACAAAGCACGATATTTGAAATCTGTCTTCAGTTTCAGTTTGAAGAATGGTTAGGGTTAGGGTTAGGATTAAGACCTAGGGTTAGGGTTAGGGTTAATTTTTAAAGTCTCATGACTCGATAACAAAGCACGATATTTGAAATCTGTCTTCAGTTTCAGTTTGAAGAATGGTTAGGGTTAGGGTTAGGATTAAGACCTAGGGCTATGGTTACACGATGAGGTCGGTTAAGTCAGTTTGGGTTGTCTTTTGGTGAAAGGTTTCACTGACATAACATTGTGGCCTGCCGTAAATACATGGCCACCGGCTGTAATGCTTAGTTTGTTTGTATCTTCAGGCCAGTACCTACCTTCTGATACAAAAACTTTATCGCTTGGGTTGATTTAACCCGGAAAGCACCCTTTCACAGAAGAATGGTTAGGGTTAGGGTTAGGGTTAGGAATAAGACCTAGGGTTAGGGTTAGGGTTAACTTTTAAAGTCTCATAACTCGATAACAAAGCACGATACTTGAAATCTGTCTTCAGTTTCAAACTCCTGGCCAAAAGACCTTTTGAATGAGTCCAAGTTTGGCCCGTTTGAAGAATGGTTAGGGTTAAGGTTAGGGTTAGGATTAAGACCTAGGGCTATAGTTACACGATGAGGTCGGTTAAGTCAGTTTGGGTTGTCTTTTGGTGAAAGGTTTAACTGACATAACATTGTGGCCTGCCGTAAATACATGGCCACCGGCTGTAATGCTTAGTTTGTTTGTATCTTCAGGCCAGTACCTACCTTCTGATACAAAAACTTTATCGCTTGGGTTGATTTAACCCGGAAAGCACCCTTTCACAGAATAATGGTTAGGGTTAGGGTTAGGGTTAGGAATAAGACCTAGGGTTAGGGTTAGGGTTAACTTTTAAAGTCTCATAACTCGATAACAAAGCACGATATTTGAAATCTGTCTTCAGTTTCAGTTTGAAGAATGGTTAGGGTTAGGGTTAGGATAAACACCTACGGTTAGGGTTAGGGTTAACTTTTAAAGTCTCATGACTCGATAACAAAGCACGATATTTGAAATCTGTCTTCAGTTTCAGTTTGAAGAATGGTTAGGGTTAGGGTTAGGATTAAGACCTACGGTTAGGGTTAGGGTTAACTTTTAAAGTCTCATGACTCGATAACAAAGCACGATATTTGAAATCTGTCTTCAGTTTCAGTTTGAAGAATGGTTAGGGTTAGGGTTAGGATTAAGACCTACGGTTAGGGTTAGGGTTAACTTTTAAAGTCTCATGACTCGATAACAAAGCACGATATTTGAAATCTGTCTTCAGTTTCAGTTTGAAGAATGGTTAGGGTTAGGGTTAGGATTAAGACCTAGGGTTAGGGTTAGGGTTAATTTTTAAAGTCTCATGACTCGATAACAAAGCACGATATTTGAAATCTGTCTTCAGTTTCAGTTTGAAGAATGGTTAGGGTTAGGGTTAGGATTAAGACCTAGGGCTATGGTTACACGATGAGGTCGGTTAAGTCAGTTTGGGTTGTCTTTTGGTGAAAGGTTTCACTGACATAACATTGTGGCCTGCCGTAAATACATGGCCACCGGCTGTAATGCTTAGTTTGTTTGTATCTTCAGGCCAGTACCTACCTTCTGATACAAAAACTTTATCGCTTGGGTTGATTTAACCCGGAAAGCACCCTTTCACAGAAGAATGGTTAGGGTTAGGGTTAGGGTTAGGAATAAGACCTAGGGTTAGGGTTAGGGTTAACTTTTAAAGTCTCATAACTCGATAACAAAGCACGATACTTGAAATCTGTCTTCAGTTTCAAACTCCTGGCCAAAAGACCTTTTGAATGAGTCCAAGTTTGGCCCGTTTGAAGAATGGTTAGGGTTAAGGTTAGGGTTAGGATTAAGACCTAGGGCTATGGTTACACGATGAGGTCGGTTAAGTCAGTTTGGGTTGTCTTTTGGTGAAAGGTTTCACTGACATAACATTGTGGCCTGCCGTAAATACATGGCCACCGGCTGTAATGCTTAGTTTGTTTGTATCTTCAGGCCAGTACCTACCTTCTGATACAAAAACTTTATCGCTTGGGTTGATTTAACCCGGAAAGCACCCTTTCACAGAAGAATGGTTAGGGTTAGGGTTAGGGTTAGGAATAAGACCTAGGGTTAGGGTTAGGGTTAACTTTTAAAGTCTCATAACTCGATAACAAAGCACGATACTTGAAATCTGTCTTCAGTTTCAAACTCCTGGCCAAAAGACCTTATGAATGAGTCCAAGTTTGGCCCGTTTGAAGAATGGTTAGGGTTAAGGTTAGGGTTAGGATTAAGACCTAGGGCTATGGTTACACGATGAGGTCGGTTAAGTCAGTTTGGGTTGTCTTTTGGTGAAAGGTTTCACTGACATAACATTGTGGCCTGCCGTAAATACATGGCCACCGGCTGTAATGCTTAGTTTGTTTGTATCTTCAGGCCAGTACCTACCTTCTGATACAAAAACTTTATCGCTTGGGTTGATTTAACCCGGAAAGCACCCTTTCACAGAAGAATGGTTAGGGTTAGGGTTAGGGTTAGGAATAAGACCTAGGGTTAGGGTTAGGGTTAACTTTTAAAGTCTCATAACTCGATAACAAAGCACGATACTTGAAATCTGTCTTCAGTTTCAAACTCCTGGCCAAAAGACCTTTTGAATGAGTCCAAGTTTGGCCCGTTTGAAGAATGGTTAGGGTTAAGGTTAGGGTTAGGATTAAGACCTAGGGCTATGGTTACACGATGAGGTCGGTTAAGTCAGTTTGGGTTGTCTTTTGGTGAAAGGTTTCACTGACATAACATTGTGGCCTGCCGTAAATACATGGCCACCGGCTGTAATGCTTAGTTTGTTTGTATCTTCAGGCCAGTACCTACCTTCTGATACAAAAACTTTATCGCTTGGGTTGATTTAACCCGGAAAGCACCCTTTCACAGAAGAATGGTTAGGGTTAGGGTTAGGGTTAGGAATAAGACCTAGGGTTAGGGTTAGGGTTAACTTTTAAAGTCTCATAACTCGATAACAAAGCACGATACTTGAAATCTGTCTTCAGTTTCAAACTCCTGGCCAAAAGACCTTTTGAATGAGTCCAAGTTTGGCCCGTTTGAAGAATGGTTAGGGTTAAGGTTAGGGTTAGGATTAAGACCTAGGGCTATGGTTACACGATGAGGTCGGTTAAGTCAGTTTGGGTTGTCTTTTGGTGAAAGGTTTCACTGACATAACATTGTGGCCTGCCGTAAATACATGGCCACCGGCTGTAATGCTTAGTTTGTTTGTATCTTCAGGCCAGTACCTACCTTCTGATACAAAAACTTTATCGCTTGGGTTGATTTAACCCGGAAAGCACCCTTTCACAGAAGAATGGTTAGGGTTAGGGTTAGGGTTAGGAATAAGACCTAGGGTTAGGGTTAGGGTTAACTTTTAAAGTCTCATAACTCGATAACAAAGCACGATACTTGAAATCTGTCTTCAGTTTCAAACTCCTGGCCAAAAGACCTTTTGAATGAGTCCAAGTTTGGCCCGTTTGAAGAATGGTTAGGGTTAAGGTTAGGGTTAGGATTAAGACCTAGGGCTATGGTTACACGATGAGGTCGGTTAAGTCAGTTTGGGTTGTCTTTTGGTGAAAGGTTTCACTGACATAACATTGTGGCCTGCCGTAAATACATGGCCACCGGCTGTAATGCTTAGTTTGTTTGTATCTTCAGGCCAGTACCTACCTTCTGATACAAAAACTTTATCGCTTGGGTTGATTTAACCCGGAAAGCACCCTTTCACAGAAGAATGGTTAGGGTTAGGGTTAGGGTTAGGAATAAGACCTAGGGTTAGGGTTAGGGTTAACTTTTAAAGTCTCATGACTCGATAACAAAGCACAATATTTGAAATCTGTCTTCAGTTTCAGTTTGAAGAATGGTTAGGGTTAGGGTTAGGATTAAGACCTAGAGTTAGGGTTAGGGTTAACTTTTAAAGTCTCATGACTCGATAACAAAGCACAATATTTGAAATCTGTCTTCAGTTTCAGTTTGAAGAATGGTTAGGGTTAGGGTTAGGGTTAGGGTTAGGGTTAGGGTTAGGGTTAGGGTTAGGGTTAGGGTTAGGGTTAGGGTTAGGGTTAGGGTTAGGGTTACACGATGAGGTCGGTTAAGTCAGTTTGGGTTGTCTTTTGGTGAAAGGTTTCACTGACATAACATTGTGGCCTGCCGTAAATACATGGCCACCGGCTGTAATGCTTAGTTTGTTTGTATCTTCAGGCCAGTACCTACCTTCTGATACAAAAACTTTATCGCTTGGGTTGATTTAACCCGGAAAGCACCCTTTCACAGAAGAATGGTTAGGGTTAGGGTTAGGGTTAGGAATAAGACCTAGGGTTAGGGTTAGGGTTAACTTTTAAAGTCTCATAACTCGATAACAAAGCACGATATTTGAAATCTGTCTTCAGTTTCAGTTTGAAGAATGGTTAGGGTTAGGGTTAGGATAAACACCTACGGTTAGGGTTAGGGTTAACTTTTAAAGTCTCATGACTCGATAACAAAGCACGATATTTGAAATCTGTCTTCAGTTTCAGTTTGAAGAATGGTTAGGGTTAGGGTTAGGATTAAGACCTACGGTTAGGGTTAGGGTTAACTTTTAAAGTCTCATGACTCGATAACAAAGCACGATATTTGAAATCTGTCTTCAGTTTCAGTTTGAAGAATGGTTAGGGTTAGGGTTAGGATTAAGACCTACGGTTAGGGTTAGGGTTAACTTTTAAAGTCTCATGACTCGATAACAAAGCACGATATTTGAAATCTGTCTTCAGTTTCAGTTTGAAGAATGGTTAGGGTTAGGGTTAGGATTAAGACCTAGGGTTAGGGTTAGGGTTAATTTTTAAAGTCTCATGACTCGATAACAAAGCACGATATTTGAAATCTGTCTTCAGTTTCAGTTTGAAGAATGGTTAGGGTTAGGGTTAGGATTAAGACCTAGGGCTATGGTTACACGATGAGGTCGGTTAAGTCAGTTTGGGTTGTCTTTTGGTGAAAGGTTTCACTGACATAACATTGTGGCCTGCCGTAAATACATGGCCACCGGCTGTAATGCTTAGTTTGTTTGTATCTTCAGGCCAGTACCTACCTTCTGATACAAAAACTTTATCGCTTGGGTTGATTTAACCCGGAAAGCACCCTTTCACAGAAGAATGGTTAGGGTTAGGGTTAGGGTTAGGAATAAGACCTAGGGTTAGGGTTAGGGTTAACTTTTAAAGTCTTATAACTCGATAACAAAGCACGATATTTGAAATCTGTCTTCAGTTTCAGTTTGAAGAATGGTTAGGGTTAGGGTTAGGATAAACACAGTTAGGGTTAGGGTTAGGGTTAGGGTTAGGGTTAGGGTTAGGGTTAGGGTTAGGGTTAGGGTTAGGGTTAGGGTTAGGGTTAGGGTTAGGGTTACACGATGAGGTCGGTTAAGTCAGTTTGGGTTGTCTTTTGGTGAAAGGTTTCACTGACATAACATTGTGGCCTGCCGTAAATACATGGCCACCGGCTGTAATGCTTAGTTTGTTTGTATCTTCAGGCCAGTACCTACCTTCTGATACAAAAACTTTATCGCTTGGGTTGATTTAACCCGGAAAGCACCCTTTCACAGAAGAATGGTTAGGGTTAGGGTTAGGGTTAGGAATAAGACCTAGGGTTAGGGTTAGGGTTAACTTTTAAAGTCTCATAACTCGATAACAAAGCACGATACTTGAAATCTGTCTTCAGTTTCAAACTCCTGGCCAAAAGACCTTTTGAATGAGTCCAAGTTTGGCCCGTTTGAAGAATGGTTAGGGTTAAGGTTAGGGTTAGGATTAAGACCTAGGGCTATGGTTACACGATGAGGTCGGTTAAGTCAGTTTGGGTTGTCTTTTGGTGAAAGGTTTCACTGACATAACATTGTGGCCTGCCGTAAATACATGGCCACCGGCTGTAATGCTTAGTTTGTTTGTATCTTCAGGCCAGTACCTACCTTCTGATACAAAAACTTTATCGCTTGGGTTGATTTAACCCGGAAAGCACCCTTTCACAGAAGAATGGTTAGGGTTAGGGTTAGGGTTAGGAATAAGACCTAGGGTTAGGGTTAGGGTTAACTTTTAAAGTCTCATAACTCGATAACAAAGCACGATACTTGAAATCTGTCTTCAGTTTCAAACTCCTGGCCAAAAGACCTTTTGAATGAGTCCAAGTTTGGCCCGTTTGAAGAATGGTTAGGGTTAAGGTTAGGGTTAGGATTAAGACCTAGGGCTATGGTTACACGATGAGGTCGGTTAAGTCAGTTTGGGTTGTCTTTTGGTGAAAGGTTTCACTGACATAACATTGTGGCCTGCCGTAAATACATGGCCACCGGCTGTAATGCTTAGTTTGTTTGTATCTTCAGGCCAGTACCTACCTTCTGATACAAAAACTTTATCGCTTGGGTTGATTTAACCCGGAAAGCACCCTTTCACAGAAGAATGGTTAGGGTTAGGGTTAGGGTTAGGAATAAGACCTAGGGTTAGGGTTAGGGTTAACTTTTAAAGTCTCATGACTCGATAACAAAGCACAATATTTGAAATCTGTCTTCAGTTTCAGTTTGAAGAATGGTTAGGGTTAGGGTTAGGATTAAGACCTAGAGTTAGGGTTAGGGTTAACTTTTAAAGTCTCATGACTCGATAACAAAGCACAATATTTGAAATCTGTCTTCAGTTTCAGTTTGAAGAATGGTTAGGGTTAGGGTTAGGGTTAGGGTTAGGGTTACACGATGAGGTCGGTTAAGTCAGTTTGGGTTGTCTTTTGGTGAAAGGTTTCACTGACATAACATTGTGGCCTGCCGTAAATACATGGCCACCGGCTGTAATGCTTAGTTTGTTTGTATCTTCAGGCCAGTACCTACCTTCTGATACAAAAACTTTATCGCTTGGGTTGATTTAACCCGGAAAGCACCCTTTCACAGAAGAATGGTTAGGGTTAGGGTTAGGGTTAGGAATAAGACCTAGGGTTAGGGTTAGGGTTAACTTTTAAAGTCTCATAACTCGATAACAAAGCACGATACTTGAAATCTGTCTTCAGTTTCAAACTCCTGGCCAAAAGACCTTTTGAATGAGTCCAAGTTTGGCCCGTTTGAAGAATGGTTAGGGTTAAGGTTAGGGTTAGGATTAAGACCTAGGGCTATGGTTACACGATGAGGTCGGTTAAGTCAGTTTGGGTTGTCTTTTGGTGAAAGGTTTCACTGACATAACATTGTGGCCTGCCGTAAATACATGGCCACCGGCTGTAATGCTTAGTTTGTTTGTATCTTCAGGCCAGTACCTACCTTCTGATACAAAAACTTTATCGCTTGGGTTGATTTAACCCGGAAAGCACCCTTTCACAGAAGAATGGTTAGGGTTAGGGTTAGGGTTAGGAATAAGACCTAGGGTTAGGGTTAGGGTTAACTTTTAAAGTCTCATAACTCGATAACAAAGCACGATACTTGAAATCTGTCTTCAGTTTCAAACTCCTGGCCAAAAGACCTTTTGAATGAGTCCAAGTTTGGCCCGTTTGAAGAATGGTTAGGGTTAAGGTTAGGGTTAGGATTAAGACCTAGGGCTATGGTTACACGATGAGGTCGGTTAAGTCAGTTTGGGTTGTCTTTTGGTGAAAGGTTTCACTGACATAACATTGTGGCCTGCCGTAAATACATGGCCACCGGCTGTAATGCTTAGTTTGTTTGTATCTTCAGGCCAGTACCTACCTTCTGATACAAAAACTTTATCGCTTGGGTTGATTTAACCCGGAAAGCACCCTTTCACAGAAGAATGGTTAGGGTTAGGGTTAGGGTTAGGAATAAGACCTAGGGTTAGGGTTAGGGTTAACTTTTAAAGTCTCATAACTCGATAACAAAGCACGATACTTGAAATCTGTCTTCAGTTTCAAACTCCTGGCCAAAAGACCTTTTGAATGAGTCCAAGTTTGGCCCGTTTGAAGAATGGTTAGGGTTAAGGTTAGGGTTAGGATTAAGACCTAGGGCTATGGTTACACGATGAGGTCGGTTAAGTCAGTTTGGGTTGTCTTTTGGTGAAAGGTTTCACTGACATAACATTGTGGCCTGCCGTAAGTACATGGCCACCGGCTGTAATGCTTAGTTTGTTTGTATCTTCAGGCCAGTACCTACCTTCTGATACAAAAACTTTATCGCTTGGGTTGATTTAACCCGGAAAGCACCCTTTCACAGAAGAATGGTTAGGGTTAGGGTTAGGGTTAGGAATAAGACCTAGGGTTAGGGTTAGGGTTAACTTTTAAAGTCTCATAACTCGATAACAAAGCACGATATTTGAAATCTGTCTTCAGTTTCAGTTTGAAGAATGGTTAGGGTTAGGGTTAGGATAAACACCTACGGTTAGGGTTAGGGTTAACTTTTAAAGTCTCATGACTCGATAACAAAGCACGATATTTGAAATCTGTCTTCAGTTTCAGTTTGAAGAATGGTTAGGGTTAGGGTTAGGATTAAGACCTACGGTTAGGGTTAGGGTTAACTTTTAAAGTCTCATGACTCGATAACAAAGCACGATATTTGAAATCTGTCTTCAGTTTCAGTTTGAAGAATGGTTAGGGTTAGGGTTAGGATTAAGACCTACGGTTAGGGTTAGGGTTAACTTTTAAAGTCTCATGACTCGATAACAAAGCACGATATTTGAAATCTGTCTTCAGTTTCAGTTTGAAGAATGGTTAGGGTTAGGGTTAGGATTAAGACCTAGGGTTAGGGTTAGGGTTAACTTTTAAAGTCTCATGACTCGATAACAAAGCACGATATTTGAAATCTGTCTTCAGTTTCAGTTTGAAGAATGGTTAGGGTTAGGGTTAGGATTAAGACCTAGGGCTATGGTTACACGATGAGGTCGGTTAAGTCAGTTTGGGTTGTCTTTTGGTGAAAGGTTTCACTGACATAACATTGTGGCCTGCCGTAAATACATGGCCACCGGCTGTAATGCTTAGTTTGTTTGTATCTTCAGGCCAGTACCTACCTTCTGATACAAAAACTTTATCGCTTGGGTTGATTTAACCCGGAAAGCACCCTTTCACAGAAGAATGGTTAGGGTTAGGGTTAGGGTTAGGAATAAGACCTAGGGTTAGGGTTAGGGTTAACTTTTAAAGTCTCATAACTCGATAACAAAGCACGATACTTGAAATCTGTCTTCAGTTTCAAACTCCTGGCCAAAAGACCTTTTGAATGAGTCCAAGTTTGGCCCGTTTGAAGAATGGTTAGGGTTAAGGTTAGGGTTAGGATTAAGACCTAGGGCTATGGTTACACGATGAGGTCGGTTAAGTCAGTTTGGGTTGTCTTTTGGTGAAAGGTTTCACTGACATAACATTGTGGCCTGCCGTAAATACATGGCCACCGGCTGTAATGCTTAGTTTGTTTGTATCTTCAGGCCAGTACCTACCTTCTGATACAAAAACTTTATCGCTTGGGTTGATTTAACCCGGAAAGCACCCTTTCACAGAAGAATGGTTAGGGTTAGGGTTAGGGTTAGGAATAAGACCTAGGGTTAGGGTTAGGGTTAACTTTTAAAGTCTCATAACTCGATAACAAAGCACGATACTTGAAATCTGTCTTCAGTTTCAAACTCCTGGCCAAAAGACCTTTTGAATGAGTCCAAGTTTGGCCCGTTTGAAGAATGGTTAGGGTTAAGGTTAGGGTTAGGATTAAGACCTAGGGCTATGGTTACACGATGAGGTCGGTTAAGTCAGTTTGGGTTGTCTTTTGGTGAAAGGTTTCACTGACATAACATTGTGGCCTGCCGTAAATACATGGCCACCGGCTGTAATGCTTAGTTTGTTTGTATCTTCAGGCCAGTACCTACCTTCTGATACAAAAACTTTATCGCTTGGGTTGATTTAACCCGGAAAGCACCCTTTCACAGAAGAATGGTTAGGGTTAGGGTTAGGGTTAGGAATAAGACCTAGGGTTAGGGTTAGGGTTAACTTTTAAAGTCTCATAACTCGATAACAAAGCACGATACTTGAAATCTGTCTTCAGTTTCAAACTCCTGGCCAAAAGACCTTTTGAATGAGTCCAAGTTTGGCCCGTTTGAAGAATGGTTAGGGTTAAGGTTAGGGTTAGGATTAAGACCTAGGGCTATGGTTACACGATGAGGTCGGTTAAGTCAGTTTGGGTTGTCTTTTGGTGAAAGGTTTCACTGACATAACATTGTGGCCTGCCGTAAATACATGGCCACCGGCTGTAATGCTTAGTTTGTTTGTATCTTCAGGCCAGTACCTACCTTCTGATACAAAAACTTTATCGCTTGGGTTGATTTAACCCGGAAAGCACCCTTTCACAGAAGAATGGTTAGGGTTAGGGTTAGGGTTAGGAATAAGACCTAGGGTTAGGGTTAGGGTTAACTTTTAAAGTCTCATGACTCGATAACAAAGCACAATATTTGAAATCTGTCTTCAGTTTCAGTTTGAAGAATGGTTAGGGTTAGGGTTAGGATTAAGACCTAGAGTTAGGGTTAGGGTTAACTTTTAAAGTCTCATGACTCGATAACAAAGCACAATATTTGAAATCTGTCTTCAGTTTCAGTTTGAAGAATGGTTAGGGTTAGGGTTAGGGTTAGGGTTAGGGTTACACGATGAGGTCGGTTAAGTCAGTTTGGGTTGTCTTTTGGTGAAAGGTTTCACTGACATAACATTGTGGCCTGCCGTAAATACATGGCCACCGGCTGTAATGCTTAGTTTGTTTGTATCTTCAGGCCAGTACCTACCTTCTGATACAAAAACTTTATCGCTTGGGTTGATTTAACCCGGAAAGCACCCTTTCACAGAAGAATGGTTAGGGTTAGGGTTAGGGTTAGGAATAAGACCTAGGGTTAGGGTTAGGGTTAACTTTTAAAGTCTCATAACTCGATAACAAAGCACGATACTTGAAATCTGTCTTCAGTTTCAAACTCCTGGCCAAAAGACCTTTTGAATGAGTCCAAGTTTGGCCCGTTTGAAGAATGGTTAGGGTTAAGGTTAGGGTTAGGATTAAGACCTAGGGCTATGGTTACACGATGAGGTCGGTTAAGTCAGTTTGGGTTGTCTTTTGGTGAAAGGTTTCACTGACATAACATTGTGGCCTGCCGTAAGTACATGGCCACCGGCTGTAATGCTTAGTTTGTTTGTATCTTCAGGCCAGTACCTACCTTCTGATACAAAAACTTTATCGCTTGGGTTGATTTAACCCGGAAAGCACCCTTTCACAGAAGAATGGTTAGGGTTAGGGTTAGGGTTAGGAATAAGACCTAGGGTTAGGGTTAGGGTTAACTTTTAAAGTCTCATAACTCGATAACAAAGCACGATATTTGAAATCTGTCTTCAGTTTCAGTTTGAAGAATGGTTAGGGTTAGGGTTAGGATAAACACCTACGGTTAGGGTTAGGGTTAACTTTTAAAGTCTCATGACTCGATAACAAAGCACGATATTTGAAATCTGTCTTCAGTTTCAGTTTGAAGAATGGTTAGGGTTAGGGTTAGGATTAAGACCTACGGTTAGGGTTAGGGTTAACTTTTAAAGTCTCATGACTCGATAACAAAGCACGATATTTGAAATCTGTCTTCAGTTTCAGTTTGAAGAATGGTTAGGGTTAGGGTTAGGATTAAGACCTACGGTTAGGGTTAGGGTTAACTTTTAAAGTCTCATGACTCGATAACAAAGCACGATATTTGAAATCTGTCTTCAGTTTCAGTTTGAAGAATGGTTAGGGTTAGGGTTAGGATTAAGACCTAGGGTTAGGGTTAGGGTTAACTTTTAAAGTCTCATGAC